>NC_056730.1:610556040-610733540 GCF_019279795.1 Protopterus annectens | reverse complement strand
GTGTCTGCTAATGTAGGATTGCTGTATTTATCAAAGACCCATAAGCAGGGACATGTGGAATTAATCTATTAGCTTAGCATAGTGTTCTGGTTTGCAGTGGTTTTCTGTACTAAACCAGTTTGCAGAATTATACAGGGTTAGGTTGAAACATACATGGCAAGAAAGAGATCCATAAAGAATTACTTCTGTTTAAAAATAAATTATTAAAAACACACAGAATGGAAGAACGGAGAAATACGTTGAAAACTAGTAACACCAGATTTTCTCCGCTATACAGGATTCCAATAAAGGCAGTCCCACAACCCGTTCGTAATAGCAGTAGTCTCCGTAAAGAACAGTTCAGTCCACGACCATGTAATAATTAACATAGTTTATTCTTGAGAGCTGTTTGCACATAACTGCACAGTGACATCAAACTTCTGCATTGTATGCTTCAGGAAGCTATTATGTAGACTTTTTTTGGTTAAACTGTTTTGGATTTGGAGATGCAGTTCAGTTGTATTTGAGATGTCATTTTGTACTTGAAGAATGTAGCAGTACCCTCTGTTATTGTGAAGTCGTGGGTGAGTCTGGCAGCAATGATGTGATTCCACACACAAAGTGTTTAAATTTACGTTAGAGTGCATCGCCTATGTTGTTACAGGTCTTGCAGCTGTAAAAGTGGGGTCCCTCCTCCTCGCTTTATGGTTCTGGTGCCTATGAACCTAAAACATCATGGCGAGCACACTCTGGGTTGGATGCTCGGGAGCTGGGAGGAATACCTTAGTTTAAAAAAAAAAAAAAACTTTAACTAAGATATTCCTCCCAGCTCCCGAGCATCCAACCCAGAGTGTGCTCGCCATGATGTTTTAGGTTCATAGGCACCAGAACCATAGAGCGAGGAGGAGGGACCCCACTTTTACAGCTGCAAGACCTGTAACAACATAGGCGACGCACGCTAACGTAAATTTAAACACTTTGTGTGTGGAATCACATCATTGCTACCAGACTCAACCACGACTTCACAATAACAGAGGGTACTGCTACATTCTTCAAGTACAAAATGACATCTCAAATACAATTGAACTGCATCTCCAAATCCAAAACAGTTTAACCAAAAAAAGTCTACATAATAGCTTCCTGAAGCATACAATGCAGAAGTTTGATGTCACTGTGCAGTTATGTGCAAACAGTTCTCAAGAACAAACTATATTAATTATTACATGGTCGTGGACTGAACAGTTCTTTACGGAGACTACTGCTATTACGAACGGGTTGTGGGACTGCCTTTACTGGAATCCTGTATAGCGGAGAAAATCTGGTGTTAAAAATAAATTATACCATTGACTCTTCAGGAACTCCTGAAGTTGTAGAAAAGTTAAAAATGTTGTTGCTTCTTAATATACAGTTCTATCCCTGCTTCCCACAAAAGATGACTAAAACAGAGCCACGATTGAGCACAAAACAGTTGCAACTGGATAAACTGACTTCAGTTTTGCATGATAAGGAGACATAAAAGTAGGTACAGATACTTCTCTTTAACAGTACATGTGATGGACGAGGTTATGGACTATAACACCTGCACTACTGTTGTCAATACCTTCCTGTAATGGAACCAGCAGTATAGAACTGAATCTCACCAATGGTATTAGATAACACAGAGAGGTACCTGACTTAATGATATGCAGTAGATATGCAGTGCTGCCTTGAGTAATAAGCAATAACTGCAGCACTCAAATAAGCGCCATACTTCACAACTACATATATAACCTCAGACCTTCCTGGATTTCACCCACCTGTAACAGGGCCTAGTTCCCTTTAAAGCAGTTTTCCTGACAGCATTATTTTGCACACACATTCATACAATAGTTTTCTGTATGAGGGTCAATAGTTAACGCTGCAGTACCAAATCCTCCTTCCCAAACATTAATGTATGATGCCAAATGTTAATCAAAACTAAAAAGAAACACGCACTTTGGAATTTACTTTTAAAATGGACTAACATTTAAATATTGTAAGCGGTAGCAATTAGCTTTCAGCACTCACTTTTTGTAGGATGGGTGCCACACAGGCTGGTGGTACACATTAAAATGCATAAACACTTAAGCTAATAAACAGAACATTAGGTACAAGCCTTATATATGAATAATATAATTTTTTACTTGAAATAAGCAAGTCTAAGCATTTACTTTCAAATTAATTATACAGACAGTAAAAGGCTTGCATAAGAAACTGAAAAGAAAGTATTAAAAAACAATAGAAGACGGTCAGAAAAAATCTAACATATATTCTAGAAATTGATTCTAGCTAAATATGTTATGTGATCTTGCTTTTGCAGGATTTTCAGTCCAAACTGCAACATCACTAACTTTACAAGCCGCACTCTCTCTAAGGGTATCTTCCAGCAAACAAAGCAGTAACTCCTGTAGCTTTTGTAACAGACATCCCCTCTCCTTATAATCTCTCTAAACAGATTTTTTTGTGGCTTAAGTCAAAATTTTAAAACATACCCTTTCTATTTTCAAAGGTTCATAGGTCCATAGGTAGGTACTAGGCTATTGGCCCTAGGTCCTACATAAGCCTAGCCAAAAGGTATCCTGGCTTTCGCCACCCAAGAAAATTATTTTCCTGTGCCACTGTCGAGCAGAGCCACAGAAGTGATACCTGGGGTGAATTTCCTTTCTCCCATCCAATCATCAAGATTCTTCTTAAAGTGTGCTAATGAGGAGCTTTGTTTGATATAGATAGGTAGTTTGTTCCAGAGTATGGGAAGTCTCTGGGACAGGAATCTATCCCTCCAGCATGTTCTATTTATTGTGGTGACAAGGTTTAGGTCCCTAGAGTGTGTAGCTCATAGGGATTGGGATTTCTTTAAGTGGAGCTTGTCCAAAATCTCTGGGTTTGACATAGCTTTGTGTGTTAGGCAGAGATCACCTCTGAGTAAGCAACATGCGACGGAGTAAAGCTGCAGTTTTTTGAGACGGTCTGCGTAGGGCATCTGAGGCCAGTAATCCTCTTTGTGAGATATTTCTGCAGCCATTCCTGTTGTTGCAGATGTCTTGTGAGGTACATACCAAAAGGGACGTTGTACTCTATAATGGGTCTAATGAGTGACGAGTAGAGGGGAACAATGACCTCTTTTTTCCTGGATGAGAAACCTTTTGTGATGAGGTGTGCCACGTAGAAGGATTTCCTGACTACTGTGGTGATGTGATTATCAAAGGAGAGACTACTGTCCACCTATGTCCCAAGATCTCTTATCACACGTTCGGTGTTAAGTAGACTACCGCCTATGTGGTAGTTCATGGGTACAGAGTTTTTACCAAAGGGATGACAAGGCACTTTTTGGCATTGAGCTTGAGGCCATGGATTTGACACCAGTCATCTGTCTCAGCGAGGCTCTTTTGTAGGATGTCCACATATTTTGGAGTTTTGATCATGGCTCCTAGTTTGCAGTCATCTGCGAATTTCGTTAGCCAAAGACCTTCTGTGTTAGCCTGTACTTCAGAGAAGTAGAGACCAAACAGGAGAGGACCCAGGACTGAACCCTGTGGTACTCCACTTGTCACTGGTCTGAAGTTGGATTTGGAGTCTGCTACTTTCACAGTGTGGATTCTGTCAGTGAGCCAGTTAGCAACCCATCTTGTGACATAGGGATTTATACCTAGTTTAGTGAGTTTATCTATAATTTCAGAGTGGGGGATGGTGTTGAAAGCCTTGGTGAGATCTAGATAGGTTGTGTGAACCACCTTACCCTCATCTACGGCTTTGGTGACTGCTTCAAAGAAGTCTATCAGGTTTAGGAGACATGATCTGCCTTTTACAAACCCGAACTGGGTGGGGTCCTGAGTTTGGAGATTACCAATGTCATTGTTTATACGTTCCATGATGATACGTTCCATAGCCTTGCAGACCAGGCTCTTCAGGCTAATGGGGCAGTAGTTTCTGGGGTCCGTGGTGGCTTCCCCTTTATGGAGTGGGATAACCGTTGCTGTGCACCATTCAGTGGGCAAATAGCCTGAGGTGAGGCTATGACTGAACATGGTACTACATGGTTCTGTAGTTCATTTAGAACACAGCCTGGGATGTTGTCAGGTCCCATGGATGCTGTGTTCTTGGCTTTGGAGAGTGTGTTTTTTACCTGTGCAGCCGTGATTACAGGAAGTTTGCTTTCTTCATAGTTTAGTACTAGGCTAACTGCCCTTGTGGGCCATTTTTAGCCTAGCCAGTTACCCCAAGTGAGAATCAAACCTTGCACCTTGTGTCTGTAAGGTGAACACCTTAACTATTATGCCAACCTCCTCCAGTACAGAGATGGACCCTTTAGAGGATGAGAGGGGGGTAAAGTTAGCACTGAACCTATCTGCCAGGATGTTGGCAATATCAGTTGGTTCTGTATATTTAGTGCCATTGTGCTGTAACTCAGAGCAGATCTGAGTGTTGCCATTGAGATTCTTGACATAGCTATAGAATGATTTGTGGTTGTCTTTAGAGTCAGTGGTGATTTTGTTTTCATAAGTAGCTTTGGAGGATTTTATGAGGGATCTCAGCTTCTTACTAAGGCTGACCAGGGAGTTTCTCCAATCATGGGATTTTACTCTTTTTTGCAACAATTTCTTTCTTCTGTTGTACAGTTTGTTTATGGCAGGGGACCGACTGGCTTCCTTTTATTGGAGGATAGCATCTTGGTTCTGTTTGGGATTGCACGATCCATGCATTTGTGTAAGTGCTTATAAAGTGCATTTGCGTAGGATTCAGCAGTCATACCTCTATTGTCTGTCAGCATGGGTGTCGTGAAGTTTGCCACTTCTGTGTTAAGAAGCGTGAAGTTGGCTTTGGAGAAATTTATTATAGATCCAAGTTTGCTCAGTGTCCTTCCTTCGATTAGCTCAGTGTGAAATGGCAGAAACACTCACAAACTTAACTTCTTAGGTAACAGAAAGTTGAAACCTGAAACAACTTTAAAAAAAAAGCTCAAAAGAACCATTGAGGTGCTTACTCTAAGCTGTAGTCCAGGTGACCTCAGTCAGCCAATGACCTTAAACAATCCTCTCTCACTGAATTGCCTCATGTCTTTGGCTAAACCAAGATGTCCCTGAACATGTGCTCAGACACACAGCCTCCACAAACACTAGGCCTAAACACAAAAACACATTTTCACAGTTCTATATTTGAATATTGATCTAACTAGAACTTTCAAAATGCAGACTCTGCAACAATGCGAACAGTCACAAAGCATGGCTTACTTAAAAATGCAAGCTGCAACAGTATTTTCACAATGGCAAACATAATTATATTATTTACTTTTGTTTTACATATTGTGCTTTTCTTAAAAGTCAAGTTCAATGCAAACTTTTCCCCTTTTATCTTGATTCAGTACAAGTCTAATGCAACTTTATATGCATTTGTTTTTCTTTGAAAGAACAGAAAGGACAGTAACATTTTTTGAGATTACTACAATTCTCCTCACAGTATTACTTCTTCCTTATCTACTCAGAGGTGAGTACTTATATGAAAAGTATAGTGGTATATGAACCCTTAATGGGGATAGTTTTTTTTCAAATATAAACTCAAGGCACAGTGACTCTTCATATTAATATCCAGCTTGCAGCGATTACAGAGTTGAATTCTGTGCAAGTTAAAACACAGCAGTGCAGCAGAATTCAGTGGTTATGAATGCAGAGAAACCCTTCATACTGAGCTGCAAAAGAATTAATGAAGACACTGCTAATTTATAGGTAGTTCAGAAGGTATTAACCACCACGATTTGGGACTAAGAAACTCATTCTTGGGGGAGAAACCTATAGATGCTGGTGTCACTGAAGTACTGGCACCTACCTCCTCAGATGGAACTGGCAACTATGCCCAGTTCTACACCAATGATTTATAGAAACACATGTACAACTGCATTGACTCGGATGTACCTAACAGGACCAAAACAAGCTCCTCAAGGAAGAGCAATCCTGCCTGGTGGACAACTGCCATTAACAGGCTTTACAATAAGAGGAAGAAATTGCTGTCTAAGAGTAAGAGGGAGTGAGCCCTAAACTGGAAACACTCCCTCTTCAGCTTAACTCATTCCCTCCAGTAGAGCTCTTTGGAGTGCATACCTTTAACTCCCAGCGGGTGTGGCTTCAGCCTTTAAAAAATGAAGTTATCACCTTACAGTTCTAACCAGTACTAATTGACAGAGGTCATATATCAATACATTTGTGTTTGCCATTATGTATGCCTCAAGATAAAATATTCTGATACCTTGTATGTAGCATGGTTTTGGAATTATGAATGTAAATATGTACAGGCAATATCTGACACCTAGAGGTGCAATAGGAGGTAACTGCAGAAATGCCTGGAGACGTCACTCAGCTGTAATGACAAGCAAATAAGACTTCTTGTGAAGTCCTCCAAAGCAAACTACGAATCCAAATTAGCTTCCTCAACTAAGGACAATCATAAGGCGTTCTTTACTTACATCTGTAACCTAAAAGGAAAGGCCCAGATTTGTGCTGAACTGGTAGTTAATGATACCAAATATACTGAGCCTGTGGAAATAGCTAATCTGTTGTCCGACAGGTTCTGTGAAAACTTCACTCCCCTGTCCCCACTACACATACCTCATGACATCCCTACCACCTGTCCTCTACCTTGTATCTTTAAAGAGCAGGTCATAAATGCCCTCTCTAAGGCCAAAAACACAGCATCTATGGGACCTGATAACATCACAGGTTGCATCTTACATGGGCTCCAACAAGAATTAGCAACAACATTGTATATGCTTTTCAATCATAGACTAAGCACTGGCTTCATCTTGGAAAATGGCCACCATTATCCCCCTGCATAAATTTAGTGATTCCATTGACCCCAGGAACTATAGACTTATTAGCCTGACTAGCTTTATCTGCAAGCCATGGAGCAAATCATCATGGACCTTAACAACAATGATATAAGTAATCTCCAAACACATGACCCTACTCAGTTTCGATTTTTCAAAGGGAGATCATGCCTGTTAAACCTGGTGGACTTCTATGAGACAGTTACCAAGGCCGCGGACTAGGGGAAATCTGTGCATACAGCCTATCTAGACTTACCCAAGGCTTTTGACACTATCCACCACTCAGACAACACTGACAAACTCACCCAGCTAGGTATCAACCCTTATATCATTAGATGGGTCACTAACTGGCCCACTGATAGAACCCACATAGTCAAAATAGGGGAATCCAACTCCAACAGCAGACCTGTAACCAGTAGTGTTCCACAAGGATCAGGCTTGGGACCTCTACTGTTTGGAATCTAGTTCTCCAAAGTACAGGCAAAAACTAAAGGTCTGTGGCTGATAAAGTTTGCTGATAACTGCAAATTGGGAGTTGACACAGTATCTCCAAATGGTGTTAACATCCTACAAGATGGTTTTACACAAACAAATGATTGCTGCCAATGTCATGGCCTTAAACTCAATGAAAAAAATGTATTATCATCCCTTTCGTAACTACCACACCAGCAGCAACACCCTAATAATGCATTCAGTGGTGAGAGACTGGGGGTCACAGGTTGACAGCAACCTTACCTTTGATCATCATGTCTCCACAGTGATGAGAAGGGCATTCTATATTGCTCATCTCATAAGTAAGGGCACTGCCTCCAAAAAAAAAGAAGTTATAACCTCCCTGTACTCTTCCCTCATCAGGCCAATAATTGAGTACAATGCCCCTTTTGGTGTGTACCTTTCCAAGCACCTGCAGCAATTGGAAACACCACAAAGGTTCCTCACAAGGAAATTTCAAGGTCTTCAGCATCTGTCCTATGTGGATCATCTGAAATCACTGTCACTTCATTCTGTTTCATACAGACTACTCAAAGGCAATCTCTGCCTTGCATATAAGGCAATCTCTCACCCTGCTTTATTAGAAATGCTGCATATCTGCAAGTCAAATAGTACAAAGGTTACTTTGTCTAAAGACCTTAACCTGGTATGTGACAATAATAGAACCTGCTGCACAGACAGATTTGTCTCCCAGAGGTTACCACACCTTTGGAACAGACTCCCACTTCATTTAAACAGAGCACCTCATTGGCCCTCCTCAAACACAATTTGGATGATTGGATGGATAACCATAAATTCATCCCAGGGGTTTCAACTGTGTCCCTCTTGGACAGGGTCAATATGTGCTGTTCACAGAAATAATGGTAAAACTTGGCTAAGCTTGTAAGGGCCCTAGAGCCATTAGCCTAGTAACTTCCTATGATCCTACGCATATACCAAAGGAGGCATTGTACTCAATGATAGACCTTGTGATGCTCGTACCCTAGCCCAGCAATCAAGGAAGCCTCAATCCTCGCCACTAACACCAGAGAGGGTGCCTCATATATGAGGAAAGGATAACGAATACACCCAGTAAAGTGCAATTTCCCTTAAGAGCACACAGAGATCACAGAACAGGGCTGGTCGCTCCCTTGCTCCCCAGGTCCCCAGTAAGACTCCCCACTGGCACAGCTACAGGGTCCAGATCTCACCCTAGCTGGTCAAGCTAAAATCTCCAGCACCCTCTCTGTCCAACCAGTGCTTAGTGTCCCTGCCCAAGTAGCTGGCACATACACACTTTGAGATGAGTTTACACAACCACACAGACACTTCTGGGGAAGGCTGGCACAGGTTCTCCAGCTGTGCCCCTTTAATCCAGACTGTACGGTAGTACCACTTGTCACCACCCAGCTAATACTTAGCAGTTACTCAAAGGCCCTTAAAAGGGTGTCCAATTATTACTGTGCAATATTATTATCCAATTGGTAGATGTGACTAAACAGTCAAAGCTTATTTGGAGTGACTTGGACAGTAAACTCTATAAATATACAATGTACTCTAGAGTTTAATCTACACAAACCAGCCACAGTTAAAAGGTTTTAAAATATTTAATAATAAATAATTAAAATTACAAGACAATACTTTCTACTACACGGTCAGTGCTAATCAAGAGTTCAGAGTTCACACAAATATTTAAAATAATTCAGTAGTATAGTTCTGACATCACAGAAAAGCACTTAGTCTAATCTTTCTAGTTCTAGCTAACTCTAAAAGAAAACACAAGTCTATGATAACTTACATAAGACAACAGGCAGAGTGCTGTGAGTTGGACGATCAAGGCAAAAATGCTTAATAATCTCTGGTTCTCTCTGTTTAAATTGAAATTGCAGTTCTGATAAATATTATATCATTCTGTTACACTTTTCAGGAGTTCCCAGGCTACACATTAACTACATTTACATTCTTAACATCTCCCTTTTGTTATCTTGCAGCTGGTTAGGAACAGAGCAATAAAATACATTTGCATGTTTAAATCTAGCAATTTAACTCCTGGTTAAAACAATAGAAAGAATTTCTTCATCTAGACTTTTCGACACCACTGTCTACTTCAAAGGGTCACCACATGCTTTACTTTGGTCAGTAGAGTGCACTGTTGTCACATTTATTTTCAGTTCCACATGTAACAGTATTTCTTTACATTTAAGGCAACATGCCTGTAATTTACATTCATATTGACAGAATTATCTGCAAAATTCTATCTGGCTAGGCTGGCAGCCTTCACCCTTCTCTACCAGTCTTCACAGATCTGATTAATTCTGAATAGAGTGGAATAATGGGTTCCACCTAGATGCCACACATCTGTATATAAGTTGCACAACATAGAATGATTTCCTCACTACTGTAGATATCTGATGGTCAAAGGCTAGATTACTGTCTGTATGTGTCCCCAGGTCCCTGAATACTGGGCCAGCTCTTAGGGATGTGTTTTCAAAATGATAGATACCAGGGACAGATGGCTTTGTGATGGATACTATTATACATTTCTTGGCATTTAGTTTTAGTCCATGTCTCTGACACAAGTTATTTGTCTGTGTCAGCCCTTCCTGGAGAACATTAGTGTCAATGGGGGATTCTATGACTGCTCCCAATTTACAATCATCTGTGAATGTGAACATCCAGAGGCCCTTGACATTATCCTTGAGTTCAGAGAAGTAAATGCCAAAAAGGCGCAGTCCCAGGACCGATCTCTGAGGATTAGGCCAGTAAAGTCAGAGTGAATTTATGAATACCCATCCCATTTGAAGGTAGACAGTGTATCACTTTGCTTTATCTGCAGAAGAACTCTATTCCAGAGCTGAATAATGAATCTGTCCCACCACCTTGTTTTGTTGATCTGCCGAAGCAGATTTAGATCACTTGTTCTGGTATTTGTGAGGTTGTTTGATTTATGAAGGTACAAAAGATTGTGACCTACTGGGATCTTATTGGTCAGAAGGCAAGGCATAAGTTTAATCTGAGAAGCCTATAAGACACACAGAAGAGGGACAGAGCTTCTAGTCTTTTCTGGTAACATGGGGATTTTAAGTCTGTGATCCTCTTTGTTAGGAATCTTTCAGGTCTTTCCAACTGTTTGACAGCTGATATAGCTGATGAGTTATATCCCAAAAAGGGCACTGTATTCTGCAACTGATCTGACCAATTCTGAATACAAGCAAACAATAACATTTTTAGATCTGTATGATATTCCCTTGATAATCAGTTGCCCCAAGTAGAATTACTTTGTGGAAACCGTTGCTACATGGTAATCAAAACTGAGGGAATTATCAACCCAAGTTCTCAGGTCTCTAACTATATTTTCATTTTGAAGTGGTGTATTATCAAAGCTACATGGTTTCTCTGCCAAATACGATGATATTGTTTAGCATTAGGTCTTGATTTTTAGTCTTTAGGTCAGAAAAGTAAATACCAAATAAAACCAGTCCAGCACTAAGTCATGCAAGACACCACTAGTCATCATTACATTCTCTGATGCTGCCTCTGACATCTGCATCATGTGAGTTCTGTCTTTTAGCCACTTTACTATCCATTGTATTGACAGGGGTCTAATTCTATCAACCTTATAGTTTATTAATCATGCTACAATGAAGAATGACTTCAAAATGCCTTAGGTATGTAAAGGTGCTCTGTATGTACAGTGTGTCTGCTGTCAACAGCTTTCATTACCTTTACAAATACATTTACTAGGTTCATCAGAGAGGACCTACCTTTTACAAAAGAAAATTTCTGTAGATGTAGCTTGATGAAATTATTTATGTCTATGTTAATCAAGTATGTTATACTGTGGTCCATGGCCTTACAAATGAGACCCATCAAGCTGAGGAGGTCTTTAGTTTCTGGAGTCAGTAGTAGGACCATCTTTATGGATTGGCATCACCACTGCTGCATGACACATTTCTGGGACTCAGTCTGTAGTCAGGCTCAGATTAAATAACTTAAGGCAAGGTTACACCAGGACATGTTTAGTACTATTTAGCAAACAGCCTGGTATGTTACCTGGTCCCGTAGAGGAAATTATCTTTGACTTGAACTGGACTTTCATTATATGTTCTTTAGTGAAGATGGGGGCTTTGCATAGTTATCTCAGGAGTCAAGTTTGCACTACATTTATTTGCTAGTAAATTGGCAATGTCCAGCTGTTAAGAGTAGGTTTTGGCATTTAGCATGAGTTATGTATATTGTTGAGTGTTGTTTCTTAGTTTTTGAACATAGCCAACAAAGAATTTCTAATTGACCTTTGCTTCAGATGCTAAACAAAGTACATAGGCAGCCTTAGTAGATACAAAAATGTCTTTTAAAATCTTTGTCAAATTCCTGACATTTTCCTTGACTTGGAGGTTTTTACTTCTGTTGTATATTCAAATGAGATTTTCCCATTATTGTAGATTTTATTTATATTGATAGACCACCAGGGTGTTTTTTTTTTTATTTTCCATTGTATTTGTAGCTAGGTAGAACTACCAGTCCTCTGCATTTATTTGTATGACATATAATACTTCTTTGAAAATCTATCTGCTGAGACAATGTCTGGTGTAAGGTTGTTATAAGGGAATTTCAAGACTTCATCATAGAATTTGTGGTATGTGAGAATTAATTCTTTGAATTTGCATATATTGGTTTCAGGAAGTTTAGACAATTTGAAGAAAACAAAGAAAAAGACGCATAAAGCTACTGTATAAATTTAAAATCCACAGACTTCCTTCTTATATAGCTAAACACTTTATCAGTTAACTAATTAAGGGCCATAAGTCATTTAAAAATGGGAGCATGAATTAATAAGATATGGAAGTGAAAGGGTCTATATTAGTTGACTGAAATATGTATTAGTTGAATACATATTCATCGACGACTAAATGGCGAACTTCATTACAGAGAAGCACAAAAGTTTTCTCAGGGTTAAGAACTCAAAGTTGGTATATTTAGTTGGGGGTGAGGGGATGGGGTGGGTGAAGCCCCCCGATTTAGTGCAGTGTGTTTTCTGGAGTGCTAGAAGGTGTGTGGTTCCTAACCCTGGGAAAATTCCTTACTTCGCTGTAATGAATTTCTATGTTTAACATTACTTTTGAGTTGTAAAGTGCAAACCCTTCAGATCCAGAAGAAACCCTTGAGGTTGAGAATTTATCGACATTTGTTTGATAGTAACAAAAAATATCAGCATAATGCATTTTACACACATCTTAGTGGCAAAAGGAACCATAAAAAGAAGTTATGTACTCACCATAACGTTCCATCTGAGTAGTTCTACTTCATTTGTCTTCAACCTGTGGGAATACGGATCCATATCGGATCCGAGCCAGAAACATTTACTAGCATCTGCTCCGAGCTCCAAACTCCTCCCCTTACCCATAATACACCTCCACTACCTTCCATCCCCAGATTGAGTTTGCTGAACCTTATACTGATAACCCGACCTGAAAAAATACTTATGACCTATAACTGCAGCCCATAGGCTGTTCATATGCCAACGTCCGGGGAAAGGAGGGAGGGACGGTTGAAGACAAATGAAGTAGAACTACTCACATGGAATGTTATGGTGAGTACATAACTTCTTTATCTGAAGTAATTTACTTCATTTGGTCTTCAACCTGTGGGACAGAGTCCCCAGCTACTAAAGTCCTGGGAGGCCCTCATGGAAGGATATTCTGGAGCACTGTGGAACCAAAGGATGCTCTCCTTCTGGAAGTCAAATCCAATTTGTAATGAGAAATAAACGTATGAGATGAAGACCAAGTAGCTGCAGAACAAATATCATCCAAAGACACTCTACACCAAAAGGCCACAGATGTAGCCATGGACCTAGTGGAATGAGCTTCCACCTGACCTGGAGGAGATATGCCTCTGTCCTTATAGACTTGAAGGATACATGAAGAAATCCATCTAGCAATAGTGACCTTGGAGATAGGTTCCCCAAAAGGATTTATGGAAAGATACAAACAATTGATCAGATTTACGGAAAGTTTTAGTCCTGTGTAAACAGAATTGTAACTGTCTATGAACATCCAACAGGTGGAGTTTGTATTCCATCTTGTTAGAAAAATTAGGATAAAACACAGGCAAATTGATGGCCTGATTGATATTGACTGATGATGCCATCTTAGGAAGAAAGGATTGATTGGTTCAAAGGGAAACCCTATCTTTGTGAAAAATCATGTAAGGAACTTTGATGGACAAGGCCTGTAATTCTGAAACCCTTTTGGCAGAGGTAATAGCCACCAGAAAAGCTGTTTTCCAAGATAAATATTTCAGATCTGCTGTTGCAGCAGGCTTAAAAGGCGAAGCGACCAAAGCTTGAAGAACCATAGTAAGGTCCCATGGGGAAACAGGATCTTTGACTGGGGGGGGCGTAACAAAAAGGTGCCTTTAATAAAGGCTTTACAAAGTCTGGAAGAGGCTAAAGAGGCAGAATTCTCACCCACATGAAAATGAAAGATGGCAGCCAACTGAACCTTGACAGTAGAAGAACTAGCTCCATGTTGAAAAATATCAGCTAGAAAATCAAAAATGGTGGAAATAGGAGCCGTGAATGGGTCTAAACTCTTTTGAGAGGCCCAAAAGGAAAAAAACGTTTCCACTTGCTGCGATAAACCTTCCTGGTCGAAGACTTATGAGCAGCCACCAAAATAGATCTAACTGAGGAGGATAGTCCAGGAGTCCTAGCAATCATGGGAACTGGAGCAGCCAAGCTGTCAGCTTCAAACTCTTCAGATTCGGATGAGGCACCCCCAAAGGGTGTGAAATTAGATCTTCAATGGGATCCAGGATCCATGGCGGAGCTAGAAGGTGAGACCAAAGGAAGGGAAACCATACCTGGCGAGGCCAAAACGGGGCAAAGAGGATCACTTTGCTCCCCAGTCAACGAGCTTTTTGTAGATACCCCGGAATAAGAGGTACTGGTGGGTAAGCATACAGGAGACCAGGAGGCCAAGCATAAAACTAGAGCATCTCTGGGGGACTCCCCCGGCAGGGGGTTCACAGCGAAAAACTAGCTGCACTTCGTGTTGGAAGGAGATGCGAAGAGATCGCAGCAAGGTTAACCCCCCTCATGGAAGATCTGTTCCGCTACTGAAAGATTCAGCGACCACTCATAAGGCATCAGAATGGTCCGCTAGGATGTTGGACTGCCCCGGAATGCGTGTTGCGATGAGAAAGCGACCAGTGGAGATCGCCCATTCCCACACTCTCATGGCCTTGCGACAAAGGGGATAAGATCTGGTCCCTCCCTGCTTGTTGATATACCAGACCACTGACATGTTGTCTGACTGAATTGCAATCGTTCCCAGAGGAAGAAAGGTGTGAAGAGCCTGCAACGTTAGAAGGACCGCCCTCATCTCTAGGACATTTATGTGCAAGCTGGTCTCTATAGGGGACCACAGGCCTTGGACTGTCCTGCCCGAACAATGCCACCCCTGACCCAAGTTAGGAGGCATCCGTGGTCACTGTGGCTTGGGCTGGGGCTGGAACAAAGGGTCATTCCTCCAAAATGTCCGGAGAACACATTCACCATATGAGGGACAACCAACAGACTCGACTAAGTTGAATTGGATATGCCAATGTCAGTTCCAACAGGGACCACTGTACAGCTAGAGTCCACTGTAGAATTCTCATATGTAACCGGGCACACGGGAGAAGAGTTATGGTCACCGCCATCGAGCCTAAGGCCCTCAACACCAATTCCGCCATTGGGAGATAACAGTTGTAGATCAGGGAAACATGCATCCTCAGGTTTTGTACCCTCTCCGAGGTCAGGAAGATTTTGCACTGAAGAGTATCTATCCTGGCACCAATGTAGTCTATCACCTGTACAGGATCGAGGAGAGATTTGGATGAATTGATTGTGATCCCCAAATGCAGGGCAAGAGTCAGGAAATAATCCCTGGTTTGGGAAAGTAGATGCCTGGTGGGAGCAGTAAGGACCCAATTGTCCAGGTATGGATAGACCTGAATCCCCTGAAGCCTCAGGTGAGCCGCTACCACCGCCATCACTTTGGTAAACACCCTGGGGGCTGTGGTGAGACCAAAGGGTAGGGCTCAAAATTGGTAATGATTGACTCCTAGCCAGAAGCGGAGGAACCTCCTGGAGCTTCTGTGCATTTTTATGTGACAGTAAGCATCCTGGAATTCTAACAAGCACATCCAGTCACCCTCTTGCAGGTACGGAATGATGGTCTGTAAAGTGACCATCTGGAACTTCTCTTTGGCAACTGACAGGTTCAGGGTAGAAAGGTCCAGAATGGGCCTCTAAGTCCCCCATTTTCTTTGGCACCAAAAAAAAAGTACAGTTTTGTACCTACCATAAATGTAGATGTTCGAGGATCCACATTGCTGCAGTCCTTACTATTGGGTAGTCCGCTGTCCAGTCGGCCCGAATACCAGAGTATAAGGCTGACGTCGGTCAGGGCGCATTAGACTGACGTCAGTACGTCAGGGTACTAATGCGCATGACCGACGTCATATCCTCAGTCTTTTCTTGCCCCAGATGTCAGAAGACCCTAAAAAGACAAGGCCCAAAATACCTGCACCAAACATATGTACAATATATACAAAAAGATATATACAAAAATACCAGCATATAACCTCACCTACACAACCACCCCTAAACACAGAGGGGAAGGAGGGAGGGTAAATTGGACTGCAGCAATGTGGATCCTCGAACATCTACATTTATGGTAGGTACAAAACTGTACTATGTTCTTCGTTCCACATTGCTGCAGTCCTTACTATTGGGTAGAATCCCAAAGCAGAGGTAAGGGAGGCTGGCAAATCATAAAGAAGTAGGAGCTGACAACATGCCTTGCAAAACAGCTGTGGCAAAACCAGCCCTAGACTTAGAGTAGATAGGAAGGTGATAATGCTTAGAGAAAGTATGCACTGAACTCCAAGTAGCTGCCTCCAAAATATCCTTAGTTGCCACCCCTTAGAAATGCTGTTGAAGTGGCAGTAGCCCTAGTGGAATGAGGCCTAATCCCAGCTGGAATCTCCTTGCCATGATGGGAATAACAAAATGCAATGCAAAACCCAATCCACCTAGAAATAGTTTGTTTTGACACAGGCTTGCCCTGCGAACTCAAAGCAAAAAGAAACAAACAACTGCTGAGACTGCCTAAAATCCTTAGTCCTGCTTAAATAATAACGCAATTGCCTGTGTACATCTAAAGTGTGCAAAATCTTTTCCCCTTTATTTTGGGGTCTGCATAAAAGTAGGCAAATGAATAGTTTGGTTTAAAGCCACACTAGAAACCACCTTAGGCATAAAGGAAGGATTAGTACGTAATGATACCCTATCCTTATGGAAAATCAAAAGGGCTCTACTGCCATAAGGGCCTGCAACTCAGACACCCTTCTTGCAGAAGTAATAGCCAACAGAAAAGCAGTCTTCCATGACAAGTATTTCAAATCAGCAGTAGCCGCAGGCTCAAAAGGTTGTAGAGTAAGTTTTTCCAACACAAAATTGAGATCCCAAGCAGGAGTAGGAGCTCTACGTGGGGGTCTTATATTCTTTGCCCCTCTAAGAAACTGCTTGAACAAAGGATGCGAAAACAATGGTGGGTCACAATCATAGTGAGCTGAAATTGCTGCAGCATGAATCTTAATGGAAGAGAAGGACAAACCTTTGTCCAATAACTCAGTAAGATATTGAAGAGCCACACTCAAATTAGGCTCAGAAATCTCCAAATTCTTTGCTGTACTCCAAAATAAAAATCTCTTCCATTTTTCTGCGTACACTTTCCTTGTACTAGGTCTTCTAGCTTCCATAATCACATTTAAAACTTGTTGAGGAAGTTGAGACCTGCTGTGTTTCAACACAGAATATGCCAGGCTGTTAGATGAAGAGAGTGAAGCTTGACATTGAGCAGATGACCGTCCTTCTGAGATAACAGATGAGGAATCAAAGGTAAAGGCCATGGAGGCTTCCTTACCAGACTCCTTAGTAGTGGGTACCAGTGTTGCCGAGGCCAATCTGGAGCTATCAAAATCATCCTTGGCTTGTCTTGCCTGACTTTTAATAGTACCTTTGGAAGAAGAGGCAGAGGTGGAAAGGCATACACATGAAGGTTTTTCCAACTGAAAGACAGAGCATCCACTTTCCAAGCTGTGTGATGAAACCCCTTTGTGCAAAACTTTGGCAGCTGGTGGTTTAGTGGAGAAGCGAACAGATCTATGTCTGGAGTTCCCCATGACACTGTCAATTTCTGAAATACATGAAGATCCAGTTTCCACTCGTGGGGATCCATGATTTGTCTGCTTAACACATCTGCTAAGGAGTTCTGTGCTCCCGGCAGAAACCTTGCCTGAAGAGTTAGTTGCAAGCTTAGCGCAGTCTCCCATAAAATCATTGCTTGCCTGCATAGAGGATAAGAATGTGTTCCACCTTGCTTGTTGATGTACCACATGACAGTTGTGTTGTCTGTTAGAATCAACACCTGCCCTGGAAGAAGTAACTCCTTGAAAGCCATTAATGCAAACTGGACTGCTAACATCTCCTTCATGTTGATATGTAGATGCTGTAGTCTGGCAGGCCACTTGTCTTGTATCCACTTTCCATTCAGATGAGCTCCCCAAGCAATGTCCGACGCATCTGTCGTTAAAATCTGACTCGCCTCTGGCCGGGTCACAGAGAGTCCCTTGTTTAGGTGACATTCCTGAGCCCACCACAAAAATTCTTTTTGAAGGCAAGGTATTATTTGAATGACAGTGTCCAAATCCTGGCAGTGCTGTGTCCATACATTTTTGAGATACCATTGTAGCTTCCTCATATGCAGTTTGGCATTGGGAAGCACCAGAATACAAGATGCCATGAACCCTAATGCTTGAAGGACTGTCCTTGCAGTCAGCACGGACTGATGAGATAGTTGATGGAAGTAAAGTGATAGACTCTTTTGTTTGTCCGGGGTTAAAAGGCCATCTGGGCTGCTGTATTCAGTCTCACACCCAGAAAGCACATGTCTTGAGAGGGTACTAGACTGGACTTTATTTCGTTCACAGAATACCCTAGGCATCTTAGCACTGCTATAACATATTCCAGATGCTGTAGAAGGTCTTCCTTTTCTTGAGCCAGAATCAGGCAGTCGTCCAAGTAAGGATAGATTTGAATTCCTTTTAGCCTGAAGTAAGCTATCACTGGAGCCAGAACCTTTGTGAATACTCTGGGCAGTAGATAAGCCAAAGGGCAATGCAGAGAACTGATAATGAGAATTTCCAGCTCGAAAACGCAGATACTTCCTGCAACTTAGTCTTATAGGCACATGAAGGTAAGCTTCCTTGAGATCTAAAGTTACCATCCAGTGATCTTTGCCCAGCAGAGGTAAAAGCTGTTGTAACGTCAACATCTTGAACTTGGGAATGTCCAGATAAGTGTTGAGGATAGACAAATCCAAAATTGGTCTCCACGTATTCCCCTTCTTTGGTACTAGGAACAGGCGAGAATAAAATCCTAGGCCCCTTTCTGATACAGGGACTGGCTGAATGGCCCCTATTTGGAGTAACTGAGAAATTTGCTTGTGAGCCTCTTTCCTTTGTGGAGGAGGAACGTCTGGCATGCCTTTGAAAGGGGGCAATGTATGGAAATAAAACCTGTAACCGTGGTGAATGATATCCAACACCCATCTGTCTTGAGTAATTAAATCCCAATTTTCCTTGAAAAGAGACAGTCTTCCTCCCAAAGGAGCTGCCAGACGAGAATCTACTGGCAGCTGAAAAGGCAGGTCATTGGGTCTGTTTACGAAAGGACTGACCCCTGCCCTCACCAGAAGTCTGAGCAGGTGAACTCCTGTCCTAGGCCTAAAAGAACCTTGAGCTCTGCCCCTACCACGCCTAGACCTACCCCTAGACTGGGAATCATAAGCAGGATATGTCCATCCCTTAGTAGGCCAATTTCTACTAAACTTCGGCGGCTGCACCTGCAAAAAATCTTTAACAGTTTGCATAGACTTAGCTTTGTCCTCCATTTTCTTTAAAACTGCTTCCACAGGCGAACCAAACAACACATCCGACTGTAAAGGAGCATCCAAAATCCTTGTCTTAACATGCTCAGCTAAATTCTGATCCCTCAACCAGGCATGCCTGCGAAGAACAGAACTAGTGGCAGCCACCCTCGAGGAGGCCTGTACAGCATCAAAACCACATTGCAAGGAATGCTTACCCACTTGTTCAGACACATGAACTAAATCCAGCAACTCTTTACACTCAATACCTTCCGCCAAAGCATCCACCTTAGATTTCAGTTGTGAAAGGAGATAATTTTGATATTTAAGCATGTGAAACTGACAATTCAACGCCCTCATGGCTAAAGTGGAAGAAGTATACACTTTCTTTCCCCATCTATCCAAAGCCCTTGCCTCTTTATCAGTGGGAACAGGGTTTTTAACCACAGAGGCCTTAACACCGTTAGGTCCCTGAGAAACAGTTTCGGGTCTGCCCTAGGACTCTTAAAAGATACTTATGAGCTTCAGGCACCCTATAGTACCTATCAGGTTTAACAGGAGCAGGAGGCAAAGAATCAGGGTTCAGGGAAGCCTCTGCAAAACATCTTCCACCACATTCAACACAGGAGGTATAGCTAAGGGCCTATGCTGGGGCAAAACAAGAATTCCCTAAGCCTTTTCCTGGAATCAGAGTAATCCTGACCTTCCCATTTAAAGTGCTCCCTCATGGAATGCAGAGTCTCTGAAAATGAGAAATCCTCAGGAGGAGAAGCTGTAGGAGTGGAATCATCCACATCAGAATCAGAATAAGGAGGATACTCCTGCAAATCTTCCGCAGAAGACTCAGAAGCCTCTGAACACTGTTCAAAACTATCAAACTCCGGTTCCACCCTAGGCCTCTTATCAGGAGGGGGCATAGAACCTCTAATCATAGTAATCAAATCTTCTGCCATTTTAAGCATATGTTTCTTAGGCACAGAACCTGAAATGCTAGGAGAAGCCCCCACTGAAGCTGAACTTGGCCTACCTCTCAAAGAAGTTTTGGCAACAGAAGGAGAGGCTCTAACTACCTTGGGAAGAGAGGGAAGAACAGTTACCTGAGAAGCCCCCTCAGCCTGGCCTACCTCCTGAGAAGGCACATCCTGTAACAGTAAAGTCTCTGCCTGAGACTCCAAAGAAACTCCTGGCAAAACCTCTGGCTCCACTGAGCCTTCTAAAGAACCGACGTCCGGGACTGCCGGTTCATCAACCCTAGGCTTCGCTGTTTTGTCCTTGCGCTTCTTGGCGAAGGGCCGGAGCATCCGACGGCATTTTATAATTGCAACGCTTCCCAAACACTAACCTGGCACAGTCTAACCGTCTCTTAATAGTGCGCTTGTTAAACCTAGCACAAGAGCGGCATCCAACAACGTCGTGCTCAGGCCCTAAACAAGGTATACACAAGGTATGGTAATCCCTATGAGGTATCTGTTTCCCACAAGAAATACAGTTATTCACTTTTTCTGACATCCGGTTAAATACTGAGGCAAGAAAACCCAAAATGTTCCCCAACGGGTACTTAGCCAACTCTGATTCGGTCTGAAACTCCGCTCGAAATATTTCAGAACGCCAACCTGCACTCGCAAAACTGCTTCTGCATCGGACCATGCGGCAAAAAAGACTGAGGATATGACGTCGGTCATGCGCATTAGTACCCTGACGTACTGACGTCAGTCTAATGCGCCCTGACCGACGTCAGCCTTATACTCTGGTATTCGGGCCGACTGGACAGCGGACTACCCAATAGTAAGGACTGCAGCAATGTGGAACGAAGAACATCCTGGAGTAGAAGCTCGATCCAGACTGATCTGGGGGGACGGTTTTGATGGCTTGTTTTTCTAGCAGCTTGGACATTTCCTGTGCTGCTGCCTCCTTTTGCATGGGTGGTATGTCTGGGAGGTATCTGGGAGATTTGGGGGAAAGTACAGAAAGGGGTTAAAGACTTGGAAACTATATGTGTTGATGCTAGTAGGTTTGAAACTTGTGATTCTTTTCAAACACAGATCAAGAAACTAACATCAGATCTTTCAAAGATGGAATTGATACTTAAAGAGAGGAAAATTAAAAAATTTTTTAGAGATGTTGGGGACTATGAAAAGGGTAAACCTTTTGACAGTTCTAAAAATGTGTCGTTTAGGGTACCTGGAGAGTATGATAGGGGGATTAAGAGATTTTCTACACCAAAAAGAAAAAGACCGAAATCTATTCTTAAGAACACTTCTGAATCTTCTAATTTTACTTCAGGTGATGAGAATTCATCTAATACAGAGGGTGAATTTGAGGAGAACCAGTTAGATGTTTTGCCAAATGCAAAACGTGACAACTTGTCACACCCTTCCGCCGCACTTACAGACGAGGGGGGCGGAAACATAGGAAAGGATACGCCAAAACAAAGTATGGAGGCTCTACTGAAACTGATGACAGCACAGTAATAGTCCATTCTAATGTTCACAATATTTCTTCTACTGAGTTAACCACTACACAGAGTCAATTATTAAATAAAGGATTGAACTTTGTCCCAGGTTTTTTTGTACCTGAACAGTCTTTAGCCTTGGATGTAGTTAACTTTTGTAGATTACTAAATCTAAAGCTGTTATTTGCTGATAGTGGTAGTGATAAATCTCAGGATTTCAGATTTAAGAAATCTTCTTTTAGTCCACCTATGACTCAACTGGTGGGTGTTTTTCAAAGGAATGTATTACATGATCTACATTATTACTATAAGGATTTTCCTTTGTCTTACAATAATCTATCCAAGGATGAAGTGTGCAGTCTGGATGAGCTAGCTCAAAATAAAAATGTTGTGATTACACAATCAGATAAAGGTGGGGGTGTGGTGATTCAAGATAAGCATTCTTATGATCGGGAGGCTATGAGACAGCTGGAGAATAGAGATCATTATATGGCTATGCCTTTGGATCCATCTTTAAATTTACAGCGAAAGATTGATGAGTTTCTTACATCAGCAGTAGAGGAGGGTATAATTAAGCAGGCTACCAAGGAACAATTGATGGTCTCGTCCCCTAAAAAACAGTATCTCTATATGCTTCCAAAAATACACAAACATGTTAGTAATCCCCCTGGCCGACCTATTGTTTCTGGACATGGGTCCTTGACAGAACCTTTATCTGAATATTTGACTTTTCATTTAAAACCATTATTAGGGTTGATTAGAGCTAGAATCCAAGACACCACACAATTTTTGGACATTATTAATGACATACAATTGGAGCCCGAATGGCTATTATGTACCCTTGATATTACGTCCCTCTATACCAATATTCCACACTGGGCAGGCCTACAAGCATTAGACTATTGGTTGGTCAGATCTGGTTTATACAAACCAGGTTTCAATACTTTTCTGGTTTGTCTCACGGAATATGTGTTAACTAGCAATATTTTTTACTATCAAAATAAATGCTTTTGGCAAATTAAGGGAACTGCTATGGGTGCATCTTTTGCACCCATTTATGCAGATCTATTTATGGCATATATCGAGGAGATAATAATTTATGATGCCAGCCATAACATTTACATGTGTGAGATGGATATGTGGCGTCGATATCTGGATGATTGTTGGTTGGTGTGGAAGGCTGATGACAAGTATCTTATGGAATTTCTTGATTATCTAAACAACAACATATGGGGTATTGAATTCAAGATGAGTTTTGACAGGTCTAAAATAATTTTTTTAGATGTTGAAATTCATAGGAATATGGATAATACTCTTTCTACTACCCTATTCAGAAAATTTCCAGAGTATAATTCTTTATTGCATGCCACCAGCTTCCACCCACAACATATCATCCAGAACATTCCTAAGTCTCAGTTTTTAAGAGCCAGGAGAATTTGTTCCAGCCAAGGGTCTTATGCTAAGATTAGTGATGATTTGGCCGCTAGATTTAAAGATAGGGGGTATCGTTCGGGGACGGTTTGTATGGCTAAACAGTGGGCTTCAAAATTTGATAGAACTGATTTATTGCGTTATAAAGATCATAACCAAGATGGGGTGCAGCAGCCGCTGAGGTTAGTTACTACTTATGGACGTAATACTCGGGGCTTTATGAAAATTGTTGACAGACATTGGAATATTCTTTTGGCGGATAATAGATTGCACAATATTCTTAGGGACAGATGTTCTTTCTCCTTTAAAAGGGGACGTACTATTGGGTCACATTTGAGTCATTATAAGAAGTCTTTGCCTGATTCCAAAGTTTTTATTCAATCAACTTTTACAGGGGTTCCAGTGGTCGGTTGTATTCCATGTGGGCACTGTAAATTTTGTAACAAAGTCTCACGTACTGGTGAATTCAGCAGTCAGAACACACCTGATATTTTTGAGATCAAGTTTTGGGCCAACTGCAGTTCAGAGTGGGTTATATATTTGGTGACCTGCACTTGTTCTGCGTTTTATGTTGGCCAGACCTCCAGGGCTTTCCGTCTCAGAATTGGTGAACATATCAGTGACATTAAAAACAAGCGTAGTAATAATGCATTATATAAGCACAGTTTAAAACATACTACAGCTAGTTTTATGTTTTGCATTATTGATTACATCAGGGGTAAATGTCAAGATAAATTAAAGTGGCATGATATGCTGACTTCCAAGGAGAGGAAATGGATAATAAGACTTGGGGCAATGTTTCCACCTGGTCTCAATGATCAATTGTGATTTGTTAATCATGATTTGTTAATTACACATTGTGATTGGTTTTTGTCATTTTTTGAGATATATATATATACTGTGTTGGAGCTTTCATGAGCACACATATATATTTTTTCACTGAAGAAGGCTCTGTTGAGCCGAAACCGGTCTGTATACTTAATATCTGAGGGATTTGTCTCTCAGTTATGATGGAATAAATTATTTGTACTCTGGTACCAACAGCTGCTGGCTTCATTTGTTTGAATTTAGATTTGGGAGAACCCACAAAGGGGATAGAGTATCCTCTGGATATGATCTCCAGCACCCAGTGGCCTGATGTTATGGACTCCCATGCCGCTAGGTGCAAGGACAATCGTCCCCTGACTGCCTACAGAGTAGAGCAGTTGGGCCACCCCTCAGGGTTGCTGCCCGGGTCTGTCCAAGAAAGATTCTCGAGACCCAAAATTCCTCGAACCCCCTTTGCCTCTGGGCCGGTGTCCATTCTGTCCCCCTCTGCCTCTAGGGGAAGAAGAGCCCCAAGTGTCCCAGGAATACTGTGACTTCCAGAATCACATCTTCTTTTGTCCTCTCTGGTTCTGGGAAAAGGACTTTTAAGGGTTCAAGAAGCAGATCCCAATGGCAGACAGTGTCTTCCTGTCCTTCTCACTCTGGAATAATGTCTCTTTGATGTCTTACCAAAGAGAGTAGAGCCATCATAAGGGGCATTGGCAAAGGACGCCTTGAAAGGTTCCAAAAATTGACATAATCTGAGCCAGGCATTGCGCCTCAAGGACACGCCAGACCCAGCCGCCCTAGGTGCTCCTTCCATAGCATGTGAAAATAATCGCATGGACATATTGGAGACTGCTTTTTAAGTGGCCATTCTCATGGAGAATGAGGCCCTGTCCTCCTGCGACATGAACTTAAGGGGAGACTTCTCCAGCTCCTTTACCAGGTCGCACTGGAGTCTGGTGACATGGGCCAGGTAGTTCAGCGCCCTAATTGAAAAGGTAGCTAAAGTGTAAACCCGCTTCCCTAGGCAGTCCATCATCTGCGACTCTCGGTCAGGAGGGTGAACCGAGGAACTCTCCAGGGCAAGTTCCCTCTTTGTGGCTGCTGCTACCACCATAGTGTCTACGGGGGAGCCCTTGTTCAATGCTGGTCTGTCAGTAGGGGGACTTAGGATTCTGTCGGGTCTTTATGGAAT
The DNA here is from genome assembly GCF_019279795.1 of Protopterus annectens. NCBI lineage: Eukaryota > Metazoa > Chordata > Ceratodontiformes > Protopteridae > Protopterus > Protopterus annectens. The sequence goes on along the minus strand of NC_056730.1, from coordinate 610,708,389 downwards.
TGGTTCCATGTTGTCTGGCTCCTTCCATGCCCACTAGGTGACCAGATCCACCAAAGGATCCGAAGTAGGGGACTTCTAGGAAGTAGATGAGCCCGTGCCGAAAGCCTCCAGGAACACAGACTCATCAGAAGAAGGTTTGGGGGCAGACCAACCTCCCCATTGGTGCAGGATTTCCATGATGTCTCCAAAGGAGACATCCTTGGGAGTTGACCTAGGGGAACCTTCTCTATCATCCAAGTCCGTATCTTCAGTGAGGGACTCGGGGGAGTCCAAGTGCCTCCTCTTGTGCGTATGCTTGCGAGCCACCTCTGCAGCGGGGCTCTCCGGGGGAACTCGCAAGCCACTTGATCTTCAGGGGGAACCGTCTGGGGCTCCTCAAGCATGTGCTGTCCCTCTGGTAAATGATGGGGATCATAGCAAGAGCCGAGGGGGTATGGGTGGAGTCTGAGGGGGCAGTCAGGGGTCTTGATCCAGCAGAGAGAACCCTTTCTACCACATTGAACACCAAAGGAGAGTGAACCTCCTGAGAAACCAATAAGGAGGCCAGTCTCCCCGGGTCGGATGAGAGAATCGGAGCCAGGCCCAAAGTGGACAGAGCTCTGAGGGAGGGAACTTGGCCCAACAAAGACAGAGCTTGTCTGATCCGAAATGCTACAGGCAGCTGTCGGCATCGAGGAAACAGGTACTGTCAGTGCGACCCCCTGACTAAAGCCATCCTTGGATCCAAATACTCCAAACCTGATGGATGGATCGGAGAAAGAGATATTGGCTGGAAAAAAGGAATGCTCCTGAGGGAGAGGGGGCTGGCAAGACCCCTATCTGGATCTGAGTACGGATGAAACTCCTCATCATTTTATCCATATCGACCTCAGACAAAGACCGGGTGGACCTCGACGGGGCCACGGACTCCAACCTGACAGGTCGGGGCACAGAGGCCCTAGAAGCTGAGCGTGTCTCCTCCAGCTCCGGGGAGAACCTCGGAGAATGGTGCCGAGGGGAGTCATGGATCCGTAATGTTTTCACAGGAGAAGGGAGGTCCATATACCTCTTGTGGTTTTCCCTTGCCTTCAACTCTCTCTCCTTCTCTCTGCCCCTTTTCCATTCTGCTTCCACAGGCTTTTGTATAGGAGGCTGAGTCCTAGCCTGGGAGGGAGGGGAAGCCAGGGGAAGAGAAGAAGGAGAGGTGGCCACAGCAGCCACTGTGACCAAAGTCGAAGACGAGGCAACAGTCTCTGAAGGGGGAAGAAGGCCTTTCAGGGCCAATTTAGCCTTCTTATCTTTAATGGAGCGAGGGTTGAACCCAGCACATACAGAGCATTCTGCACTCAGATGGGCCACGCCCAAGCACATACACAGAATGTGGCCATCCGCAGGGGATAATTTATGGCCACACTCAGTGCATCTTTTGAAAATAGGCTTGTCAGCAATACTATCAGAAGAAAGTAATTTTTTAAAGAAAATGTTATTTTCTTTCTCTTAGAGATCACCCACTCACCACACTCACACACAAAAACACTGAGGGGGGGAGCAAAAAATCCACACAACTAATCAAACTAAGCTAACTATGCTAAAACACTGTTACTCGACGCACAAAGCGAGGGGAGGAGAAAGGGGAATCTATTCTATCACTACCTAATGATTTTTAAAGAAAAGAGATATTTTAAAAGTTTTTTTACCCACTTGAAAAGTTGGAGCTCAAGAGATCACGATGCATAAGCTATTCGCAGCAAACGAGATCTGGGGATGGAAGGTAGTGGAGGTGTATTATGGGTAAGGGGAGGAGTTTGGAGCTTGGAGCAGAAGCTAGTAAAAAATGCCGGGTCGGATCCGATACAGATCCGTATTCCCACAGCTTGAAGACCAAATGAAGTAAACTACTTCAGATCTAAGTTTTAAGCCATTGATCATGTTGATCTTGCATCTCATGCGGGTCCTATGAATGACATTCTTGAGTTGTTGGAATTGAAATGGCATCTCAGAACTAATTCGTATGTGGAACTAGGTCTTAATGATTTGGTCTCTGTATCTAGTGTTTTAAGGCTCGAAGCAGGTTCTTTTATGTAGTTGAATTTGTTATGCTTAATACAATATTTGGAGTTACTTATTTATTTATTTATTTATTTATTTGGATTGTAAAACCAAACGAACAACTAAAGAATGAAGCATGAATGCAGGCTGGATGAAAGGAGTAAATGAAATTTAATTGAGCACTTTCATCACAATTACAATGACTTCTTCAGAATCACTAAGTCGAACAAAGCCACATCTTAAATACTTAACATTAATTGGTATAATTAGCATACTTAATTATATCCATCAGAGGTTAAAATTTAAAAAAACACAGACTCCCTAAAATACTATTTGCAAAACTTGTATGTGTACATCTATATAAATACAGCATAAACCCCGTATGGTGAAAAAACGTAAATATTAAACAACATAAATACCAGCTCTTAATGCAAAACATGGGCATATATAAAAAATTAGAAGAATTAGAAAGAATAAATACATAATAGTTGTAATTAGAAAAAAATAAATACATAATAGTTATAATCAACTTCTAATTCCATGTCCATGTATATTGGACTATAATACTAAAAATAAAAATCTGCTTTTAATTTCAAAAAGCTGATAAGCGAAACTACTTCATTCAACCCTGGGGTATTGATGGCATTTACCTTCAACTGCCATAACAACTCTTTAAATTCGAGCAACAAGTCAATGGGACCCCCTCTTTCATATCCCGTAAGTTGCTCTAATACAATAAATTTCAGTTGATGACCTGGATAACTATTGATGTGTTTGGCAAGTGCACTGTTTAAATTACCTTTCCCAATATCATACATGTGCTGGTATGGGTCTACCTGAAAACACCGAAAGTCCACAATGCCGACAACGAGAACACAGACACCAGAAGATCGACAACGGAGATGATCGAAAGTTGAGAATCCCGACACTGAGAACACCGACATGTTAAGGTAAGTGTGCGATAGAGACAGATGTTAGGGTCAGGGTGTGGGTAAGGTAAGTGTGTGACAGTGACGGACGTTAGGGTAGGGTGTGGGTCAGGTAAGTGTGCGATAGTGACAGACTTTAGGTTTAGGGGCAGGTTAAGTGAGTTAGGGTTAGGGTGCGAGTAAGGTAAGTGTGCAACAGTGACGGACTTGAGGGTTAGGGACAGATTAAGTGAGTTAGGGTTAGGGTGCGGGTAAGGTAAGTGTGCGATAGTGACATACTTAAGGGTTAGGGGCAGATTAAGTGAGTTAGGGTTAGGATGCGGGTAAGGTAAGTGTGCGATAGTGACGGACCTTAGGGTTAGGGTTTGGGTTAAGGGTTAATGCATAAATAGTTGTGTATGTAAGGTTTAGTGTAGGTTTGTAAGGTTTTTGGTGTGCTTGTGTTGTGTGGGTGTTTTTTGGGAAAGGTATTTGTTTTGTTGATTGTCGGGATTGTGGTTTGTCGGGCATATGAAGTTTCGTGTTTATGAACTTTAGGTTTCTTTCGGTTTTGTCGTGTCGGTTATTTCGTTGTCGGTGTTTTGACGTGTCGGTGTTATCAGATAGACCCGCTGGTATATGCATGTTCTAAATGCATTTTTTTGTTTTTCCTATATAAAAACTCGAACACATCTGGCATATACCAGCATATACTACATACTTGGTACCACAATTGTGTTTTTGATGAAATCTAATCCATCCATGTCCCTTTATAAAAACTTTTTCACCTTCTAATACATACTTGCACTGAGTGCAATGCCCACACTTGGTCATCCTACCAGGTACATACTTGTCATTCTTATTTTTATTTTTTTCTAGTACATTTTTAACAGTGGTGTCCTTTTTGTAGATAACTATAGGAACCTTGCCTACTCTACTATGGATGGTCGCATCACTGGTAAGAATTTACCAATTTTTAAAAATGATGTCCTTAACCAAGGGGAAGTGTGAAGTGTAAGTAAGAACCAGACCATGATTGCAACATCCCTGATGGTCAGTTGTCAGTCCACTGTTGTCTAATGGAGCACACAATCTGGAAATATCAGGTCCAAGCAATGGGTAAAAATGTCCTTCTATTCTCTTGTTAGTTACTTCTTCAAGTATTGGTATCACAAATTCCTTGGGATAGCCTCTTGTTGTCAACATACCCAATAAAACATCCCTTTCCTTTAGAAATTCATCAAATTTGCTTATCATGCGGGCAAGTCTAACCCCCTGACCCTTTACTAATGAACGCTTTTGATGCAGGGGGTGCCTGCTCTCGAAATGCAAAAGAAAGTTCTAGTATGTAGGCTTTCTGAAGATAGTGGAGGAAAATGTGTGATCACTGTATTCTTTGCTGATTTTGATATCCAAGTAATTGATATAGTCAGAGTGTGTGTCCATGGTGAATTGCAAAAAAGAAGTACTGTTGTTAAGAAACAAAAAGAAGTCTGACAACTGATCAACACTGCCATCCCACAAGATGAGAATGTCATCTAGGTAACGCCCGTAAAATCTACAGTGTGCTATACCTTCTGAAACAAATAGTGTAGACAATTCCCACTGGGTCAGGACCACATTTGCAAAAATGGGTGCACAAGCTGCCCCCATTGGGATACCTGAAACTTGTTTGAAAAGATGACCCTCAAACATCAAGAAACCGTTTTCCAATACTAATTCCATGTGGGTTCTCAAAGTAAGTATTTTTGAGTGTGGAAATGTTGTGTGTTGGCATAAAAAGTCATAAAACATCTCTATACCCTCAAAGTGAGGTATGACATTAAACAAATCCTTGATGTCAATAGCAGTAAAGATGATATCTTTCCCAAAAAAAATATTTTTTGATCTTCTTTAGGCAATCCAATGAATCTTTTATAATACGAGTATATTCACTGAGGCAGTTTTTTAACTGATGGTCCAAGTATTTAGCTATAGATATTATTTTGGACCCTTTTCCATCCACTATAGGTCTTAGTGGTGGGTGAATAATATCCTTATGTATTTTTGGGATCCCGAAAATAGTCGGGATCCTTGGATATTTTTGTCCACAAAAATTGTATTCAATCTCACTAATTTGATTGTTCAAAAGTAAATCCATGAGGACCATATCTACTCGCTTATAAGATATATTTAGCTAATTTTGGAAGACTTGTTCATACCCATCGCCCAATAAAGATGCCAACATATTATCAATGTATCAATCCTGGTCCATTACAACCAACCCGCCCCTCCCCCCCTTATCGGGCTTCATAACCTGTATGGATGTATTATTAGAAATACTATCCAAGAGGGTGGTTTCATCTTTGATTAGATTGAGGGGGGAGTTACTACATTTATTTCTAGAGAGGTCCCTAATCTCCTTAATACACATTCCTTAAAATAACTGTATAGTGTGATGTAGTGGGGGATTAAATGTGCTGGTCTTTTTGCACATTATTGGTTGAGTATTAGTATTATTAGTCCCATCAAACATCACACTAAGATTCAGTTTCCTAGTGTACAACATGACATCCAATATCATCTTCTCTAAATTGAATTTTTTGGAAGGCACAAAATTCAAACCTTTCTGAAAAGGTTTGCCCATTCTTTTGTGACATTGGTGCTACTCAAATTGTAGATTTTAAAATCGTTATGATCGTTTAATATAATAATGTCCTTGTACTGAGAGCTTGTATTGTAACATTTTTAGTATTATAGTCCAATATATATGGACATCGAATTAGAAGTTGATTATAACTATTATGTATTTATTTTTTTCTAATTACAACTGTTATGTATTTATTCTTTTCTAATTCTTCTAATTTTTTATATATGCCCATGTTTTGCATTAAGAGCTGGTATTTATGTTAATATTTACGTTTTTTCACCATATGGGGTTTACGCTGTATTTATATAGATGTACACATACAAGTTTTGCAAATAGTATTTTAGGCAGTCTGCGTTTTTTTAAATTTTAACCTCTGACGGATATAATTAAGTATGCTAATTATACCAATTAATGTTAAGTATTTAAGATGCGGCTTTGTTCGACTTAGTCATTCTGAAGAAGTCATTGTAATTGTGACGGAAGCGCTCAATTAAATTTCATTTATTCCTTTCATCCAGCCTGCACTCGTGCTTCATTCTTTATTTATTTGGATTGTATTTAACTTGCATTTGGTTTTAGACAAATATGTTTAGCACATTAATGTTCCAGCATTTTATGACATGAAGGATCTGAGTATATTTTCATTGTGGTCAGATTTTTATACTTATACTTTTTGTGCATTTTTTACTTCCACGTTTTATTACTTCATGTTCCCATTTTTATAGAGGATTTATGGTACTTGGTTAACTGACCATATGTTTAGCTATATAAGAAGGAAGATTGTGGATTTTAAATCAGTTCTGAATAAGTCCAGTCATTCAGACAAAAGCACTTAACTTTGTTTAATAAAGGTAGGTTTATACAGTAGCGTTCTGCATCTTTTTCTTAGTTTGCTCTAAGTATAAAGTGTTTTTGCAGTTTTACAGTTTGAAGAAAAGGTTACCAGTTACTAGAAGAGTTGTAGGTGATACTGTAAATACTAAGTCAAGTACTTTTGTAATGTTGTCTAGTTTGGCTAGTAGCAAAAACAATCAGTTTTTATTTATTACCTAAAAACTTCTGTGCCTATCCTACATTGCAAGTATGGGGACTCCAATCAATTTATGGGTAGTTAAAGTGTCCTAGAATGGTGGTGTTCATATTAATGGGTGTTTATCCATGATGTCCTAACATGAACTTCTGGAGTAAAGGAAAGTGCCATAGCTGATTTTGTTTAATATGATTTGGTATTTGATAAGTTCTGTTTGTGGATCTCTGGGAAGCTATCTTTAGGTGATATTGTCTCTGACTAATATGGATATGCCACCACAGTTGCCATTAGTTCCGAAGGCATGGCACTGTAGACATTAAACTCAAGTATGGACAGATTTACCTTCTGGGCATTTAAACCATGCTTCAGTGATTACACATGCTGTATCTGAATGCCTACAAATGCAGGAGCTCCTCAAGGACCAACCTTGTTTTTAAACCTCTGGCACTGAACAGAGACACCTTCATTTCACCTTGATTTGATATTGATACATTTGCAACACTGGAATGCTTATTAACTGAACATTGCCAAAAAAGGCACTGTAGCAGCAGCAAGGGCTTTAACCAGTATATGAAAGTCTTAACAAGAGATGAAGACCATCCCCTGCACACACATAAGACTGTCAAGTAACTTGCTCCATACTGACACATAAGGAATCCCCAAGAATAACACTAATTAGTTAACTAATTGTTGAAGACAATCATCTTTTTCTTTTAGTACCAAGGGATCATTCACGAAAAAGAGAGTATTCTGTTAGGTATCAGGGTCATGTCTGTATTTGAGACATGCATGGAGAGCTCAGACGTGACTCTCTGCAACTCCCGCAGATTTTTTTGCCTTAAGTCATTCATCCTTTTATGCACAACTACCATGCTGTAGTTATACTTGCTTAAAGGGTCCTAAGAGCCCTTGATATGAATGAGATCCTAACACCTGAAAGACAACTCACTGCCACCCCTGTCTTTGTCCAGTTTAGTGAGTAAAGAATCTGTCTAACTTTCGCGTTATCAATCACAAAAACATTTTGGTTCATGGAGTGGCCTGAAGTACTGAAAATGAGGCCTTCTCTCTTACAGTGACTCTGTCAAAGGTGAGATATTATTGCTGAAATCTATGGGTCTAGAACTCTCACGTAAGGATTTCTTACAGCATCCCTGTTTAGCTTTATATTATGTGTCAAGGCTGCATACACAGTGTGTGGTTTCTTAATAGAGTGATCACAGCTGGTAATTCTTTATGACAGTGAGGCCTCCAAATCTTTTAATTTCTCACAAACAAAGTTAGTCATGTTTGGTAAGAGTTCATTATCTGTAACCATCAGGTGGTTGCTACACTCCTTTGGGATGTGTAACACTATGAGGCAGACAACAGAGGGCAGACAAGGAGGCTGACCTTCCATTTTGTCCAGTGTGAAGTAAAACTTGATTTGATTTACAGAGTTGCAGAGACTAAATAAAACAATCTGATGTTGCCCTTTTTCATTCTTCCTTGATGAATGGGGTTACAGATCTGATCCTCGACCACATACTTGATACTTTGGATCCAACTCTCTAGCTCCTCTCTGTGCCCATAATGCCCTAGTCCATTCTCTTGCTGCCATTGTGCTCAGATGTAAGGTCTTTCTCTCAAGTGTTTTTGACAAGTTTTTGTACGTGAAAGTTACATATTTTGTCTAATATTCTACTCTTTTCTTTCTACAACCTCCCTCCTAGCTTTCAGACTGTTTTATCTATATCAGACTAGTTACTATATTTGATTATAGTATAGTCTCTTTTTACCATAGTTGGTAATCCTCTTTCTATAACCTTACATCTTTTCTACCCTCTATTACAGGGTAACTCTTTATTACCATTGCTGGTAACTTCTTCTTTCTTTAAAAAAAAAGTTTTATTCTTTTATACCTGTTTCTTGATGCACCAGTCTTGAACTATTATGGCTGACAAGCTGACGATTTAAAAAAATGCACTTCTCGTGGGCACAAAATACTTAACTTGGATGCCCACAAAGTGTGCATATATTATCTCAGAGCAGCTCATCTAAACATCAACTGCTCTGTTTGTGCTGCTTTTAATTAAAGGGCATTAGCTGATAGATGCAGCACACTTATTTTGAAGGGTCTTCTTTAGTTTCATAGTTTCATAGTATAGTACTAGGCTATCTGCCCTGGGGCATTTGTAAGCCTAGCCATAGTGATGTGGCTTTTGCCACCCCATGAAATGGTAGAAAAAATGTACAGAATAAATTTAAAATACTGTGCCTCTGTCTAGTAGTGACACAATGAAGGTCCCCTTATATAATAGAATTAGTTTACTGTGCCCCTGTCTAGCAGTGACACAGATGTGACCCCTGGGGTAAACTTACGATCTCCCATCCACTCATCAAGATTTCTCTTGAAGAGAGTCAGTGAGGGGCTCTGCCTAATACAAACTGGGATCTTGTTCCAAAGCATGGGAAGCCTCTGGGCTATGAATCTATCCGTCCAGCATGTCCTATTCATACTTGTGCCGAGGTTTAAGTCTTTAGCTCTCGTGGTCCTGATGGATTTGGATTTTTTGAGGTGGAGCATGTCCATCAGATCCTGATTGGACATGGCCTTGTACGTCAGGCAGAGATCACCTCTGAGCAGGCGGTATGCTACTGAATAGAGCTGAAGTTTCTTTAGTCTGGCAGAATAAGACATATGTTGGAGACCCTTGATCCTCTTGGTGAGGTACTTTTGTGGTCTCTCCAGCTGTTGCAAATGCCGGGTGAGGTACATACCAAATGGGGCATTGTACTCAATCATGGGTCTGATGAGGGAGGAATATAGGGGTAAAATGACAACCTTGGATCTGGATGTGAATCCCTTCATGATGAGATGTGCAAGGTAGAATGTTTTTCTAACCACTTTGGCAACGTGGGTGTCAAATGAGAGGTCGCTGTCGACTTGGGTCCCTAGGTTTCTGATTACTTTTTCCGTACTCAGTGGGTTGCTGTCTATGTGATAATTTGTGGGTACTTTGTTTTTCCCAAAGGGGATGACTATACATTTTTTGGCATTTAGTTTAAGGCCATGACTCCGGCACCAGTTGTCCGTTTCTGTGAGGCCTTTTTGTAGGATGTGTATGTCTGCTGGTGTATCGACTATGGCGCCTAGTTTGCAGTCATCTGCGAACTTTGTCAGCCACAGCCCTCCCATGTTTGCTTTAACATCTGAGAAATAAATGCCAAACAAGAGGGGCCCCAGGACAGATCCCTGTGGGACACCACTTGTGACTGGCTTTGAGTCTGACATTGCTCCAGCGATTTTAACTTTATGGGTTCTGTCCTTTAGCCAGTTTGCAACCCATCTAGTGACATAAGGGTTTACTTTTAAGCTGTTGAGCTTATCTATGATGCCTGAGTGGGGTATTGTGTCGAAGGCCTTAGCCAAGTCCAGGTATGCTGTATGGACTGCTTTGCCCTCATCAATGGCTCTAGTGACTGTTTCGAAAAAGTCAACCAGGTTTAAAAGGCAGGATCTGCCCTTTACAAAGCCGAACTGGGTGGGGTCAAGTGTCTGTAGGTCCCCTATTTCTCTGTTTATGAGTTCCATAATGATTCTTTCCATAGCTTTGCAGACCAGGCTGGTTAAGCTTATGGGGCGGTAGTTTCCAGGGTCTGTAGAGGCACCCCCCTTGTGGAGTGGGACCACTGTTGCTGCACGCCAGTGTTCAGGTACATATCCCAAGTAAGGCTAAGGTTAAATAGCATTTTATGTGTGGGTTTAGCTCCTCTTGGAGTTCACGTAACACGCAACCCAGGATACCATCAGGTCCCATTGATGCTGTGTTTTTTTGCTTTGTTTAGGGCGGTTCTCACTTGGACATCTGAGATGACAGGGAGATTACATTCAGCTGGGAGAAGTATTTCTTCTTTTGGGGGTGAAGGAGGGAGAAATTTGCACTGAACCTGTCAGCCAGAATGTTGGCAATATCTGTGGGTTCAGTGTATTTTTGTTGTTGTGAACCAACTCTGAGCATATCTGAGGGTTTCACCAGGTTTCTAACATAGCTGAAGAAGGCTTTGTGGTTATGTTTAGTGTCCTTAGCGATTTTTCTCTCAAAGTTGGCCTTGGATGTTTTTATGAGAGAACGTAGTTTTCTGCTAATGTTGATCAGAGATGTCTTCCCTTCATGGGATTTTGCTCTGACGTGCAGTAGCTTCCTTCTTTTGTTACACAATTTGTTTATGGCTGAGGTCCACCAGACAGGACGCTTACCTTTGGTGGAGAGGGGCTTGGATTTGTTTGGGATTGCATGATCCATGCATTCTTGGAGATGTCCATAGAAAGCATTTGTGAAGGATTCGGCATTGTGGGATGTGGTATCCACTGGCACAGTGGGCTTAAAGGATACCATCTCAGTCTTAAGAAGAGTGAAGTCTGCTTTTGAGAAGTTTTTCACTGTGGTCTTTTGTGGTGGGGGGTGGAGGTGGGATATGTATATCCAGGGTGATTAGTTTGTTGTCAGATCTCACTAGTGAGGGGTATACTTCCGGTGTGGAGCATTTTGTCCCCATGTTTGTGATGATCAGGTCTAGTATATTATCTTCCCTAGTGGGAGAGGTGACTAGTTGTTCCAGTGCATTTGAATTTATGAATTCCAGGAACCTTTGGGCTAGGGTATTAGGGCTAGAATAATGTACCCAATCTATGTTTGGGTAGTTGAAGTCTCCCAGTATGATGGTATTTTGTGATACATTCATATCCTCCAATGTCTTCAGGAAGGCTGAGTGCGGTTCTTGAGATTGGGAGGGTGGTCTGTAACATGCTACCAGTTGTATAGCAGTTTTGCCTATGGTTAGTTGCACCTGTATGGTCTCTGATGCTTCATGTGTTGCTACTAACCTGGAGGTGTGGGTGTCCTTGATGAATATGGACACTCCCCCTCCCTTTGTGGTTCAGCCCGGGTTTTGGAGCCGAAAAGCATGATACGAGGTATAACCTGGTAGTGCTGGGGTGCTCTCAGGAGCCTTGAACCAGGTTTCAGTTACTGCACAGACGTCGATGTTCTCCATGCTGAGGAGTGCATCAAGTGCCTGCATCTTGAGATTTAGACTTCTGGTGTTGAGCAGCATTACCCTTAGTTTTTTTCCATTTTTGTTTGTCTTTTGAGCCTTGCCTAAAAAAGGCACTATGGGGGTGGCAAGAGCCTTAGCCAATATCCGGAAGCCCAGTGGTGACAGGTGTAAGCCATCCCTTGCGAAGCAGCGTGGCTTGTCCAACATGTCATCCCAGGCAGACAGACATTGGATCCCCTTATAATGACACCAGTACTTGAGCCAATTGTTAAAGCTGATCATCTTGTCTTTGTATTGTGGTATCATTCTTGGTGAGGGCAAGATGCTGCTCAGGGTCAGGGTCATACCAGCCTGGGCTACATAATCGGAGAGCTCCTCTATGTCTCTTTTCATGTAGTCCAGGGAGGTACATCTCAGGTCATTCACACCAGCATGGACAATGACGGAGTCATATTTGTACTTGCTTTGGAGTGACTTGAGTGCGTGTGTTATGTGGCGGATCCTAGCTCCTGATAGACAGCTCACAGTCACCTTCTCCTTGTTCAGCCTGGTCAGCGGGACATCAGTGTGTCTGACTATAGAGTCACCTATTACTAGTGTATCAGGCAAGGTGTTTGGCCTTAAGGGCTGTGATTGGTTGACACACTGATTTATTGAAGTATGTGTTGCATGTGTTTTGTTTTGAGGTGGTGGATTTTGGATGTCTGCTTTGGGAGCCTCTGTTGTTTTGGTAAGTTTTTTATTAGAGCCTCCGAGTATGTCTTTGTGTTTTTATGTGTTTGGTTTGCAGTTGTGGTAGGTCTATGTGGGACTGGGATTTTTGTGTGTGTGGTTGCCATCTCCTCCTGTCTGGTCATGCCAGCCCTGAGTTGAGAGAGTTCAGCCTCCAGTTTGGCTATATAGTTGCATCTCTCACATGTATTTGTGTTTGTTGGGAGGAGGAGAGGGTTGTCTGTGTACATGAGACAATTGTAGCATTGTCTCAAGATACCCAGATTGACCAGCTGAATTGGAGACGACGCCAGTAATCTACCACTCGACATGCTAGAACAGTATAAGGGAGTGTTGTACCTTTAAGAGAAGTGGATATTCACAGGGGTGGTAAGTAGATGTAGTGCTTTACTTAGTACAAGAGTGCTTACTTAGTAGAGAAGTATTGAGAACAAGTGCTAGGCTTGTAATATATTGAGTAGTCTGGTTATGCTAAGAGTAGAGCTTCCTTAAGGGAAAATTTGAAGAGCAGACTTGGCGGAGCCAGAAAAAGTTTAACCTTGTTTAACCGGCGCTGCGCTATGTGCACAACCGCGCAAAGCTGTGCAAACGTGGATTTTAAACAGTGAACTACAAAAGAGCTAGAAATGGTCCAAAACAACCAATTACTACAGCTTCTTGTGCTGAGGTCACTTCCTACAGGGACAGGTAGGCTGCTCAAGGCTCCCCACTCCCACTGGTAAGCAAAGAAACTTCCTTCTATCCAAGTAAGGTAATGGACAACACAGGAACTACACCACAGCCCAGAATACAGCAATGCCTGTAAACTGGTCTAAACTAGTCGAGGAGAGGCGGGAAAACAAGGATTATTTTTTTGTTTTTTTGGTAGAAACACACAGAAAATGCAGAAACAGTGATAAATTAGTTACACAGGCTAGCACACTTTAGTGGGCAGCCTCCACAGTTAAATTAAACAAACAAACAAACAAACAAACACACTTTCGATCAAATTCGACTAAAATGTAACTTTAAGTGCAGATTTTAAAATAATGCACCAAACAGTTAAAAAGCAGTTCAAGCTAGTTCAGGGTAAGCTACAGAAGCTATTCCAAGTGAAAAAAAAGCAAAGATACTTAAATCAAGAAAGTAGTCGCTTTTCTGAGTTCCCTGCTGTTAGGACCACTCTGCAGAACCACAAGGAGCTTGTCTGAGCAGTATAGCCAGAAAAAAATGCCCAGAGGCGGATTTTAAACAGTGAACTACAAAAGAGCTAGAAATGGTCCAAAACAACCAATTACTACAGCTTCTTGTGCTGAGGTCACTTCCTACAGGGACAGGTAGGCTGCTCAAGGCTCCCCACTCCCACTGGTGAGCAAAGAAACTTCCTTCTATCCAAGTAAGGTAATGGACAACACAGGAACTACACCACAGCCCAGAATACAGCAATGCCTGTAAACTGGTCTAAACTAGTCGAGGAGAGGCGGGAAAACAAGGATTGTTTTTTTGGTAGAAACACACAGAAAATGCAGAAACAGTGATAAATTAGTTACACAGGCTAGCACACTTTAGTGGGCATCCTCCACAGTTAAATTAAACAAACAAACAAACAAACTTTCGATCAAATTCGACTAAAATGTAACTTTAAGTGCAGATTTTAAAATAATGCAGCAAACAGTTAAAAAACAGTTCAAGCTAGTTCAGGGTAAGCTACAGAAGCTATTCCAAGTGAAAAAAAAGCAAAGATACTTAAATCCAGAAAGTAGTCACTTTTCTGAGTTCCCTGCTGCTAGGACCACTCTGCAGAACCACGAGGAGCTTGTCTGAGCAGCATAGCCAGAAAAAAACGCCCAGAGACGGATTTTAAACAGTGAACTACAAAAGAGCTAGAAATGGTCCAAAACAACCAATTACTACAGCTTCTTGTGCTGAGGTCACTTCCTACAGGGACAGGTAGGCTGCTCAAGGTTCCCCACTCCCACTGGTGAGCAAAGAAACTTCCTTCTATCCAAGTAAGGTAATGGACAACACAGGAACTACACCACAGCCCAGAATACAGCAATGCCTGTAAACTGGTCTAAACTAGTCGAGGAGAGGCGGGAAAACAAGGATTATTTTTTTGTTTTTTTGGTAGAAACACACAGAAAATGCAGAAACAGTGATAAATTAGTTACACAGGCTAGCACACTTTAGTGGGCAGCCTCCACAGTTAAATTAAACAAACAAACAAGCAAACTTTCAATCAAATTCGACTAAAATGTAACTTTAAGTGCAGATTTTAAAATAAATAAAATAATCCTTCAACTGCTTCTTCTTCGTCAGGGGCTCAAACCCCCAGTAAAACTTTTAAAACTCCTTTGGAGCATAGAAAGTGCTCTCTATTGAAGTCCCCCAGGACTTCTTCAGAACCGCCAAAGAAAACTGCCAAAATATCAGATCTGACATCCTCTGACTTGAAGATACATACTTCAGATCCAAAATCCCCGGATTTTAAAGCTTCTGATCCAATCATTATTTCAGCAAGCCCCACAGCTCAGTTTTGCATCACATGTTCTTGGATCCGAAACCTAATGCATCATAAACTCCAAGAGTTCATTCCCCAGAGTTAATTTTGGATCCGGTATCATCTAGGCTCTATTTCCCCTTTATGCAAACTCCCAAAAAGCACTCTAGGCCCCACTCTATCACATCCTACAGGTCCTTATGAAGTCTTTCTGAAGCGGATGTGGATAGGATGATGCGAGCGTTCCTCAGAGCTCTGATCCAGATGGGCTTATTTTGGCTCCTTCCTCTACTGGATCCATGAGTCTTCAGGCCACTACTCACACAGTACTACCTCCTCCTACAATCCATCCTTCAGTTTCAGGGCCCCAGGTTCTGACAACTCTGAGAGGTCTGGAGTTGGATCTGAAAAAAATCACTTCCTCAACTCTGACAGCATTCCTGACCAGTTCTGCTTTTTTTCCTTCAGATCAGAATGGGTTCCAGAGCTTAAGCATCAGAGTCAGATCAGTAGGGCTGGGATCTATTCTGATGTCATCAGATCTATCGCTGCCCATTGGAGCATCGGTGCTGGACACCTCCAGGCATGGATCTGGTCAGAGTTGTGATCTACCCATAATGGAAGACTCAGCTTTGGTGCGGGTGGCCATGGCTTATCCGGGTTCATCTGCCTTTGAGGTTGTGGAAAGGGCTTTTTCTCTTTTGGAGACTCAGTCTCTCATCCATTGGATCCACTTCTTATTCCCTCTTCAGTTCTGAGCACTGAGTCTATCAGGCTTATTCCACAGGGACAGCCAGTTCCAGCTAGCTTCCAGTCAGTCCCTGAAGAAGAACTCCCCCTCTCTTCTGATACCTCCCCTGAACATCCCTGAGAGGAGGTTCATTGGAAGAGGATGTGTAAGAGGAGGCATATAGATTCCCCTTTGGAATCTCTCACTGAAGATACTGATTTCATGGAAGCAGAATGGTCCCTCAGATCACCATCAGATGATGTCTCCTTTGGAGACATATTACGGATCCTTAGACAGAAAGGTGGTTTGTCTTCTGATAATCCTTCTCCAAATGAATGAGTGTTTTGAGAAGCTTTTGGTTCTGGCCCATCTATGTCTTGGGTGATTTCCCCAGTGGATAAGCTCATGATTTAGTCTCTCGCTGGGCAAGGAAGGAGACGGATTCCACCGAGACTATACCATGTCAACCTGTCAAATTCCTAGATTCCCCTAAAGATAAACCCCAATGGAGCAAGAGAGTCCCAGAAGCTGTTATGGTTGTGACAGCAGCCACTAAAAAACACCTAGCAGAATAGAGCTCCTCTGTCCACCCAATGAAAAGAGAGTCAAGAGCACTGGACACATTCAGAAAGCAAGTCTTTGCCTCAGCAAAATTCACATTTAGATCCTTTAATTATTTGGCACATTTTACAAGGCTGCAGAGAGATTTGACCAAAGAACTGTCAAATTCTTTCTCTAATCCCATGTCTGCAGAGGATTTCAAAAGATCATCTTCTCAGTTAGCCACTCTTTTATCAATTTCCAACGTATCCATGAGGTTGATCTCTCATATAGCTGAAGGCACCTCACGGGAGGCTGGTTCAGGCACTGCATAAGGAAACATGCCTGGATGTGGCTATGCGACTTTACTGTGCCTTTCATGAAATCTTTCATCATTGCTCCTTTTGATAGAATACCTCTGTTTGGTCCATCAGTGAAAGACCCTTACCCTCAGAGAAAAAGAAGGAAAGACCCTGTCTGCCATGGGAATCACATTTTCAACCCATCAATGAACATTCTCTAGAAATCAGAGAGGCAGTAAAAGAATATGATTTCACAAATCTCAAAGACCTTTCCAAGATCCATGCAGAGACCACTACTTTAGAGGCAGAGGAGGCAGTTCTAATGGTAGGCATAGCCCTAGAGGCAGAGGAGGCCTGTAAAGTCAGGGTTTCTGTGATTCTTTTCTGGATAGCCCCTATTGGCACTCCTGAAGTCCTTACTGACTGCCCACCTCTGGACGCAGTCAGGGAATGATTGTCCTTGCACCAAGATGCCTGGGCTACTATAACAAAAGATACGTGGGTGCTAAAAATAATATCCAGAGGTGACTTCATACTATTTTCCCAACTTCTAATCTGCAAATAAAGAATATTTCCAATGTTCCACCCAGTCACAGGAAGGCAGCAGCCACAGAAATTCAAAAGCTGCTGGACAAGAGAGTTATCCAGAAGGTCCCACAAGACCAAACAGGATTTGGAACTTACTCACACTTCTTTTTAGTGCTCAAAAAGACAGGGGGCCTGAGAGCAATTTTGGATCTAAGCAAACAGAAAACAGTACATGAAAAAGTCAAACTTCCTAATGGTCACAGTACAGTCCATTCTGCCACTTCTTTGCAAGGACAATTGGATATGCTCTATAGATCTTCAGGATGTGTACTACCACATCAAAATAAACAGGCACTCCCAAAGATACTTAAGCTTTCAGCTGGGAGCCAGTCATTACCAGTTCAGAGCCCTGCCTTTTGGACTCACCACAGCCCCCAGGGTGTTTACCAAATGCAGGGGTGGCAGCTCACTTTAGACTAAAAGGAATCCAAGTGTTTCCATACCTAGATGATTGGCTCCTCACCACCCCCTCTATTTGATCCAGATTTATTACATACTGGGAATAACAATCAATTACACCAAGTCAAATCTGATGTCTGTACAGAGCTTGAGGTTTATTGACACACATCTCAACACAAATAGCATCTTTACCAACTCATTGCATAGACACATTCAGATCCCAGGTTCATCAAATTCTATCCCACCAGTACCCTCTAGCCAGAGTCATTCTTCAAACATTGGTGTCTATGGCAACAGCAATAGTATGACCTCCTTTAGCACATTACTATATGCATGTTTTTTCAATGGACTCTAACTGTTCAATGGTCTATTCTTCAAAAATCGCTATCCTTTCCAGTCAAGATTACATCAATCTGCAAATGTCATATCCTGTGGTGGATTCAGTCAGACGATATTTATCTAGGTTAATCCTTTGTTTTATTGCTCCCAATGGCCACTGTGACTACGGACACCTCCCAACTGGGGTGGGGGGACATTACATGGGAAAGACTGTTCCCCCCCCAACAGAACAATTCACATATCAATGTCCTGGAGATGACAGCAGTCCTATTAAAAACTGGAGGCATTCCAAGATATTCTTCCTCTAGGGAATATTGCAATTAAGACTGACAACATGCCAGTAGTCTGGTACATCAACAAAGGGAAGAACCTGGTCATATTCTCTCGCTGAGAAGCTATGATAGTGTGGCAATGGATGATCCCCACCAATCACTTTCTAGTTGCAATGCACATTCCAGGGAAAGCCAATGTACTAGCAGACAAACTCAGCAGGTCTATTCTGATGCCTCATGAGTGGTTTCTCAAAGAATCAGTGGCAGAGGAGATTTTTCATCACTGGGGCCAACCTTGTTGTGACGCCACCACACAACAACAAGTACAGCAGGTATTTTCCCTGATATAGCCTCAGGGGAGTCATGGAGAGATGTTCTACTCTGGTCTTCTGGTCTCCTTTACATTCATCCTCCACTTCCCTTGATCTCCAAATTCCTTCAGAAAGCAAACTCTTGCCAACAAAAAAAGCCAAGTCCAAGAAAAGCACTGTAGTTTTCAAAGTTTATTACACAAATTAAGTGCTTTCATCCAGCTAATTCACAGACTTCTTCAGAATCAGCTGAATGAAAGTGCTTAATCTGTGTAATAAACTTTGTCTGGAAGCTCCAGTGCTTTTCTTGGACTCTGCTTTTTGTTGGCAAGAGTTTGCTCTTTGGTTCTGAGTTCCTTCAAAAAGCAATCAGGTTGAACAGCTCAGTCATCCTCACTGCCGCCTACTGGCCTTGACAGCTGTGGTTCCCCTTGTGATGATGTGAGGTATTGACAGCTATGCCATGAGATGTAGGGGCAGTGGATGTAACATACGCCAGCACAGCTAGCTGTTATTTTGTATGCCATTCATATATCAAACTGATTTATACAGATGCGTGTGTTAAAAAAATTATTTGTAAAACTTCTTGTGTTAAAAATGTACCAATAGTGTGCCCTGCTGGACAGAAAAAGAAATATGCATGCATTATTATAACTGTTTAAATGTATATGCTTTAACAGAGGATACTGAAAGAGAAGACGTTAATCTCAAACATTGAAAATGTTTGAAATTAAATTACTTAGCTTAGGCTATAAAGATTGTATCTTACAGTTCTAAATGCAGCCAGAGACAAAAAGTTTGTACTAGGAAGCTTCCTGCATTGCCACTGAGGTGAACTAATTGCTACTCTGGAAGGGTGGAGGTTTGACATTTTTTGAAATTTTTTTTATGACTTCCAGGAGCTGCAGCAGATCTTAGCAAGGCTGTGTGTGTGTGTGTGTGTGTGTGTGTGTGTGTGTGTGTGTGTGTGTGTGTGTGTGTGTGTGTGTGTGTGTGTTATTGATACATATGTGCTAAATACTGAGAGCTGCTAGCCAAGGGGGAAGCATGGGAACCAGAAGTCAGATGACCACATGTATGTGATGTCATTCTGTAATCCAAGACTAGAATTGATGTTTTAATACTAGGTGAGACTGATGTCACATAGCAATCTGTTCTTAGAACCTGACATCTCTCACCTACTTCATTTTGTCTTGCTCTAGTAAGTAACCAGGGAATAATAATTCTTTAGCTCAGTCAGGAAAATATAGTGAGATTAGATAAGTATTGTTTTTCTGTAACTGTGTGAACCTGTCTGTCGGTGTTATTGTTATTATTTCCTGTGATTGAAACTCTGGTGTTTATTGAAAATAGATATTTAGCATGTTCATGTTCTTTTATTACTTATTATTAAACATATTTAAACTTTTCATTGTGACTGGTCCTTTAGAGAATATTTTAACCTTTGAGAGTACTTATATCTATTGGTGACACAGTGGCCGTTCCTGAAAGCCTGGCTGTTTTCTCAACATTACCATTTCTTTTAATATTAATTTCACTCAGTATAAATGAGTACTCCTGCAAGTGCCTTACAGTAGTTGGCTTTGGAGTGTCTGGTGACAGTGTAACTACCTTGTACTCTGGGCAGAAGAAGGCATAACTAGTAAAATCTCTGCCACATTTTCCCAGATGTGTGTGTGTGTGTGTGTGTGTGTGTGTGTGTGTGTGTGTGTGTGTGTGTGTGTGTGTGTGTGTGTGTGTGTGTGTGTGTGTGTTTCTGTGAAAATCAAATCTCAAAGAGTGTGGGTGTCAGCTGCTTGCAGCAGGGACATGAAGAACTGGTTTCAAAGAAAGGGTGATGGAGGATTTGGCTTGGACACTCAGCTGAGGACTCAACCTTACAGCTGTACCAGTAGGGAGTCCGATTGGAGATCTGCAGAGAGAGAGAGAGGACCCAGTTCCCGGACTGACTGCTCTTAAGGGAAATTGAGCTTGATGCAGAGAGCTGCATCTGGAAATACTGGGTGCATCCATTTTTGTTCCAAGTGAACATTTCTCTCCAGTACCAGTGGTGAGGATTCAGGCTCCTTGATTACTGGCCCAGAGTGGGGACATCACACCTTTTCCTTTGGTCTCATCTTTGCTATCCTTCCTGGATACTGGACCCAACTCCAGATCTCCTTTCACATCCCTCAGGGATGAGTCATTTCAATATCCCAGCCATCAAACTAACCGCATGGTTTCTCCAGTTCCAATAATAGCCAGATAGCCTAGGCTTTCTGCCCCTGTACATACCATTATGTTACCTTCTCAAAAATAGTCCACTAAGAAGGTTTACAGAATAAAATCAAAAATATTTTCTCTTTGGGCATTGAGAAATAATGTTGACCGTTTTAATACACTGATCTCTTTTGTTGTCAATTTTCTGGCTGCTCTTTTCAAAGAAGGAACTAGTTTTTTTTTTTTACAATTAAATTACAATTGATAGCCATTTCAAATTTTTATATAGAAAATAAAAATTAGTCTTTGGCTTCTTCCAAGTTATGTAAAGCCTTCCTCAAAGGCACTTTTCTCCTTAGACCCCAAGTAAAGGATACTTTACCTCCCTGGGATCTGACTGTAGCACTACAAGGTCTGACTCAAAAACCTTTTGAATCTTCAGCAAAAAATGATTTAAAATTCCTGGCTTGGAAAACATTCTTTTTTAGTAGCTATCTCTTCTGCCAAAATAATTTTTGAACTCCAGTCTCTTTCATCAAAGACTCCATACATTATTTTCCATAAAGACAGGATAACTTAATGAACAAACTCTTCTTTTTACCCAAAGTGGCTTCTGATTCTAACATTAATCAGTCCATTCATTTACCATTTTTCTTTTCAAATTTTTCAAACAAGGGAGAATACATGCCACATTTCCTAAATGTGCACAGATAATTGATTATGTTTTTATCTACACAGAATGAAACAATCTGAAAAATCAGATCAGTTATTACATCCTTCATGTGAAATCAGCTGGGTTTTCCACTTTCCAAAGTTACACTGGCTAAATGGATTACTGATTGCATTTCTTGGACCTATTCTCAACAAGGCATTTCTCTACAAAAACCACCCAAAGCCCACTCAAATAGATCCAGGCCCACCTCATTTGCTTTTTTTGGTCATGAACTTTTATTGATGATATTTGCACAGCAGTCACATGGTCCAATGCTCACACCTTTGTTACTCATTACAAATTGGATCTAATTTCCAGAAACAGAGCTACCTTTGGTTTGGTATTCTCTGGAATATCCCTCCATGATGGCCACCCAAGGTTAACATACCTGAGGACTCTGTCCCATTCACTGAAGATGAATGAAAAGGACAACATCAGATTTAAAAGTTATGTACTCACCACAACTAGGGATCTGTGTTGTCTTATTTTCATTCTTCCTCAACTCCCTCCCATCCATCCCCCTTCCTAAAACTTTCTGGAGGAACATGTTGGATTTTTTATGGAAACTTATAGTTCTGGGTTTGAGCCTTATTGCACCATCCCTTTCTTTATCTAATTAATTGGGATTTTATGGCAACAAATTCGACCTGAAGTATTGAAAATGGACTAGGGCGTTATGGGTAGAGGAAGGAGCTCGAGGGTTTGATCCAAAGTATGAAGTATGTGGCCGAGTCAGATCCGAGTATTGGATCCGTAACCCCAATCATTGAGGGAGAACGAAAATAGACAAAATAGATCCCTAGTTATGGTGAGTACATACCTTTTACATTTATGGTCTAATAAGAATGTTATTGGTTTACAGCTAAATAGTGTAGTTATGTATGAATGTCTATTTAGACAAGTACATTACTTTGGCTTAAATGCAACTGTGATAAACACAGCATGGAAACCTCGCATAACAACAACGGTAAGCTTACTGCTAGTGTCATTCATCTAAGGTGCATAATTAAGCATTGTTAGTGGCTGTGATTAGCTATGTTTAGGGTGTATCTCTGCACATTATGCAACTACGCACATTTTGCTGCACCTGTAAGTAACAACAGCCTACTTTTTTTTTCAAAAAACTTTTTATTTGTTTCATATCATAACAACAAAATAATGCACAACATAATATATGATAGAATTTGGATAACTAGGCATAACACTGAGCATATGTTGACATGTAAAACAGGCAAAAATTAACAACAAAAAAAACCTTAATAAAATATATACATTATATACAAATGTTAACCAAAGTGCTACCATGAAGAGAGTTCAATAGGATGAACAATAAATTTTAGAAGGAAGGTCTCCATACCTAAGTGAGAATATAAGGAAGCTTATTCACAACTGATAAGATCAAAAACTTTTTCCCAGACTTTTTTTAAGAGGGCAATCTTTTTAGGACTTTTCTATGTAAATTTCTGTGCTGAAACATATGTATGGGTCAAATCCTTGAAGTTGTTCCAACAGAGTTTAGATCGATCTAACCATTGACTCAGGATGACTCACACACCTGGCTAAAAATTGACTTTTGCTGTAACTTTGAAATATAACTAAATGCACAGCAAAGTAAATGCAGCAACACTGATTGGTTCATTTAAGAGCAGAGAAACCACTTGAAATGGAATGCAAAATATAATACAACTTCAATTAACAGCTGTAACTTCAAATTAAAAGCAAAGACAGTAAAAGTGGAAAAAGCAAAAGAAACCACAAACAACTTATTTAAATAGTTACACAAAGCACAGAAACACCATGAATTGTACTGCAACCTGTAAAATTACTTCAATTAATAGCTGTAATTTCAAGTTTACAGAAAGCACAGTAAAATGCAGAAAAAATGACTGAAACCATATACAGCTGATTTAAATAGCTAGGTGACTTTAAGTGCAGTATAATAAATGTACTTTCCCGTTTAATGGATGCAAAATTGAGTCAAAATGCCACTTGTAAGCTGTAATGCAGCTGCTAGGAGTCTCAGAATAGTCTGACAGGTAATGTTTCCCAGAGTTTAGGGTCAATAAGAGAAAAGTGGGTTAGAGATAGCCTTGTAGGCCAGATAGAGATTGTCTTTGAGCAATCCATATGAAACAGAGTAGAGAGACATAGACCTTAGTCTATCTTCATAGGATAGATGTTTGAGACTCTGGATTGTCCTAGTCAAGAACCTCTGCAGTCTCTCCAGCTGCTGTAGATGTTTGGCGAGGTACATACAGTAGGGGGCATTGTACTAAATTATCGGCCGGATAAGGGAGGAGTACAGGAAGGTTATGATTTCTTTTTTTCTGGATGCTATGCCTCTGCTTATGAGGTGGGCCATAAAGAATGCCCTCCACACCACAGAGCTGACATAATGGTCAAATGTTAGGTTATTATCTACTTGGGTACCCAAATCTCTCACTACAGATTGCGTGCATAGGACATTGTTGTTTATATGGTAATTTGTGGGGACCATGTTCTTGCCAAAGGAAACAATAACACACTTCTTAGCATTGAGTTTGAGGCTATGTCTTTGGCACTAATCATTTGTTTGGGTGAGACCCTCTTCGAGAATGTCCACATCTTTTGGGGAATTGATGACAGCTCCCAGTTTGCAGTCATCAGCAAACTTGGTCATCCACAGACCTTTGGTTTTAGCCCATACATCAGAAAAGTAGATTCTAAAAAAGCAGCAGCCCTATGACTGATCCCTGAGGCACACCACTAGTAAGCGGTCTACTACCAGAGGTTGATTCTCCAATCTTGACTGTGTGGGTTCTGTCAGTGAGCCAGTTGGCGACCCATCTGATGATGTATGGGTAATGACTAGCTAGGTGAGGTTGTCTATTATGCCCGAATGAGGGATAGTGTCAAAGGCCTTAGCCAAGTCTAGGTAGGCAGTGTACACCTTTTTTCCCTCATCTACGGCCTTGGTGACTATCTCTAAGAAGTCCACTGGGTTTAACAGGCATGATCTCCCTTTAAGAAATCCAAACTGGGTAGGGGCAAGTGCTTGGAGACTGCCAATGTCCTTGTTTATGAGGTCCATGATAACTCGCTCCATGGCCTTACAGATTAGACTGGTCAAGTCTCTAGTTACCTGGGTCGGTGGAATCACCGTCTTTATGTAACAGGATAACAGTGGCTGTCCTCTATTTGGCCAGGACAAATCCAGTGCTCAAGCTATGACTGAATATGGAACCCAAGGGTGCTGCAAGTTCCTGCTTGAGTTCATGTAGGATGCAGCCTGGGATGTTGTCCGGTCCCATGGAAGCAGTATTTATGGCCTTGGAAAGGGCATATAACACTTGCTCCCTGGAGATACGGGGTAGTGGGTACGTGTTGGGGATGTCTTGATTTATTGATGGGGAGGATGGGGGGGTGAAATTTTTGCTGAACCTATCTGCCAGCAAGTTGGCAATGTCGAAAGAGTTTGTGTGAGTGATGCCACTGACAACCAGTCCTGTAGAGATTAGGGTTTTGCCCTTGAGGTTATGGATGTAACTAAAGAAGGCTTTATGATTGCCCTTTGTTGAGGAGGCCAATTTGGACTCGTAGTTTGCCTTAGAGGATCTCACTAGGGCTCTAACTTGTTTGTTCAGGCAAAGGAGAGTTTGCTTCCAATTTGGGACTTGCCCCTTTTTGCCTCTGGACAGCAGTTTTTTTTTTCTTTGGTTATAAAGTCTGTTAATAGCAGCAGTCCACGAGGCAGGTTTGCCTTCTCTAGAGGAGCATGTTTTGGTCCTTTCCAGTATTGCTGAGTCCATGCAACTGTATATGTGCTTGTATAGAGCCTTGATGTAGTTCCCTGCATAGGTGACTGGTTCCTCAGTGCAGGTGGGAGCTACAAAGCCATTCAGCCCTATCCACAGGAGGATGTAGTCAGCTTTGGAGAAATGTTTTTGTCTGGTCACAGATGAGGGGGAGTCGCAGGGATGGTGAATTCAAAAATGACTGCCCTGTGGTCAGATCTTACCAGGGACGATGACACTTGAGGGGTGCTGCACCAATCACTCATGTTTTTCAGTACCAGATCCAAGATGCTGTTGCCCATTGTGGGATTGCTGACCAGCTGGTGCAAGGCATTAGAGTTAATAAAGTCGAGAATTGTGCGCCAACGTTTTGGGATGAGTAATTCTCCCAATCTATGGTTGGATAGTTGAAGTCATCCAGGACCAGGGTGCTGGGTTGAATCTTGATGGATTCAAGTAGATTCAGATAGGCAGAGTGGGTATCATGATTCATGGATGGGGGCCTGTATCTGGCTAAGAGTTGGAAAGGTGTTTTGCCAATATTTAGTTGCACTTGAAGTGCCTCGTGTACATCATACTGTTTAACCAGTCTAGAGGTGTGAGTATCTTTAATGTATATAGATAACGCTTCCACCTCTAGCTTTAATGCCCCCTGATTAGGGTCTGAATGCATGGCAGGTGGAATAGCCTGGTAAGGCTGGGGTGTTTTCCACAGCTTTGAACCAGCTTTCAGTGACTGCATGGATGTTAGCATCTTCTAAGGTTAGGAAGGCTTCCAATGAGAGCAGTTTCATGATAAGACTCCTAGCACTTAGCAGCATGACCTTCAAGTTATAATTTGAAGAAGTTTTTACATTGGAGCTTTGGTCCTTGTGACACTGCCTATAAAAGGTATTATGGGGGAGGTAAGAGCCTTTGCCAATAGCCGGAAGCCCAGAGGGCTTAGATGGAGGCCATCTCTGGCAAAGCATCGAGGCCTATCTATCATTTTGTCCCAGGCTGTCAGGTATTGGATCCCCCTGGAATGACACCAGAAACTAAGCCAATTGTTAAAGTCAATTATTTTCTGCTTGTATTGAGGCATCACTCTTGGTGAAGGTAAGATGCTGCTCAAGGCTAGGGACATACCTGCCTGGAACACATATCATGTCTCTCTTCATATAGTCCAAAGAGGTACATCTTAAGTCATTCACACCAACAGGGACAATGACGGAGCTATAGCTGTGCCTGTTGTTGACAGACTTGAGAGCTTGTGTGATATGATGAATTCTGGCACCTGACTAGCAACTCACTGTGATTTTCTCCTTATCCAGCCTGGTGAGGGGTACATCTGTGTGTCTCACAATCGAGTCACCTATGACTAGTATGTTGGGTTTAGTCTTTGGCCTTAGAGGCTGTGAGACACTGGTGTTGTGTGATTTTTTGTTCTGCAGAGTGTGCATGTGTTTTTGCTTGGGAGGTCTCTTGGGTTTGGGTATATTCCTGGTGACAACCTTTGCGTATGTGGGTGTAAATTGTATGAGACGTGGGCGTGTGTGAGATGCTGTGTTTGTGCTGACAACCTTCTCTGTGCCAGGTGTACTGGCTAGAGAGCGAGAGAGCTTGTATTCCAGGTTCTTAATGTAATCATCACTCTGAAAGACATGCATAAGCCCACACAGTGCCATTTTTTTCTCAACAAGGCTGGCATGTTCAATATACTTTTCCAGTTTTATTTTACCAATTTACTAGTAAATAACAGAATGACTATGGGCAATAGATGAATTCAGATTAGGTGAAGACTCTGCTGAAAATGTCAACCAAGGTGTTTTTTAACAGCTATGATATTTAACTTTAAAATATATACAATTTTAATAAATAAACATAAAAATTATACATTACTAAAAATATTGCGTAATTATTTGTTCTTGCAAGTACAAGCAATGTTCAGTGGTAAGAAATGAAATGGGAGGCAGAAAGTTTTCACACAGAAAATGAATGAGGAAGCACTTAAGGAATAAGGTACACATTCATTGAAAGAAGTGCAGTTTAAAAGGCTTGCAAATGGGACTGAGAAGAAAACTCTGGAGTGGGAAGATGGCAAGTAACAATGTGAAATAGGTGGAATTTTACATCAAGGGTTGGTAAAAGGCATCTAGGGACATAAAGAATATTTTACTAGTGTGTACAACAGATGCATGGATTACTGAAAGCTATGTTTAAAGGCAAAGCGTATTTATTTATTGATTGATTTATTTCAATTTGTTTACTGGGGAAGTCCAACTGTGCAAACAAGCCCCTTTTTAGCGGAGGCCTGAGGAGAAAAGCACAACAAGAAATGATAATAGTAGTACTTATAAAACATGCAAAATGTTCAGGTAACATTAGCAGCATTACACAGACAGCGAAAAGAACTTAAGCCAGATGGAGTTTATAAATATTTGGAAAATGATGAAGGATCAGCAATAGAATGTGCACAAATGCAAATAAAATTTAGTATGAAATATTTTAAAGGACTTAAATTAATCCTAAAGACAGCATTGACATCTAGGAATAGAATTCAAGCTATAAACCAATTTGCTTTTCCTATCCTAATTTACAGTTCTGGAGTGATTGACTGGCCCTAAAACATGTTGGATAGATTAGACAGGAAAACAAGAAGGGGGTTTCATGCTCACCAAATGATTTATAAAACTCATTCCATACCAAGATTATATATTCCCCATTCTGAAGGAGGTATGAGCCTCCTTGAAATTGATTACATGTATAGATCTGCAATTGTGGGCCTGCACACATATCTGCTGACCTCAGAAGATCCAAATGTAGTGAAAGTTTTGAAACATGAGCAGAATAAATCTAAGATGACTTCCCTGCTTAGTCTAGCAGAAGCATATCAGCATCAAGCAGGAATGGAAATCAAACCAGAAGTAGATAAAAATTAGGCAGCAACTGAATGTGCCAAAAAAACAAAAGAAAGAATATAAGGTGAAGGATCAGATGAGAAGGCAAGAAATGTGGAAATGCATAAATATAGTTGCAAGTATAGAAAACTTCTGGAAGAACCTCATGTTGATCAGGATCAAATGTAGGAATGGTAAAGGAGAGGCAAATTCAAACCAAAAGATGAAAGGTTAATATTGGTGGCCCAAGATAGTTGCCTACATACACATTGGTTTACAAAGTCCATTGAACATATGGGATAAACAGACAAATGTAGGTTTTGTAAAACAGAACTGGGAACAGTCAAACAACTTGTTGCTGGTTGTGACATACTAATGGCAGAAGGACTGTAAACTGAAAGGCACAATAATGTGGCAAGACTGTTGCACTGGGGATTGTGCAAACATTATGGTACTGAAGTGGCTGAAAAACACTTGAAATATGAACCACAAAGCATCATAGAAAATGATGAAGTCTACATCACATGGGATCACCCAATAC
This sequence comes from Protopterus annectens, assembly GCF_019279795.1. Lineage (NCBI taxonomy): Eukaryota > Metazoa > Chordata > Ceratodontiformes > Protopteridae > Protopterus > Protopterus annectens. Next base: position 610,679,958 of record NC_056730.1, on the reverse strand, counting down.
CAACAGTTCAAAAGATAGATGCTAGAAAACTGGATATAGTGGTCCAAGAAAAAAAGACAAAAATAGCATTGATCATTGAAATTGCCACACCTAGTGACTACAGTGTCTTGCATGCAGAGAGACACAAAGTCATAAATGATCAAGCTTTGCAGGCAGAAATGTGGAAAAAAGATATCTAGACAGTTCCATTAGTAGTAGGAGCAATGAGTCTTATAAAAATGAATCTACAATTGTTATTTAGATATGTTACCAATACATGTAACTCCTTATGAACTGCAGAAGGAGTCATTACTGGGCACAGTGCGGATGCTGCGAAGAGCACTTTTGGCTGACATCAAAGACTGAAACAATACTAATTTCATGAACTTTAATTTTACTTTGACTTAGGAATGGGGTCCATTCCCATCATGATATTAGAAACCCAAAAGATTTGGAGAAATTAAAAAAAATAAGCGATGATAAATAAAGCAGATAATTATAAAATGAATAAGTATTTTTTGCAGCAACACAGTTATCACTGGGTGCAGTACATTAGGTCATATATAATTATGTGCATTTTGTCAAAAGAAGAGTAGAACAGAAAACTAAGAGAGAAGAAATAGCCAGGAGCATGTATGTGTACCTAGGAGAGGTAGTTTAGAAAGTATTTAGCCTAGGGAATGGGATGGGAGGCATACCCAGGAGTCTCAATAAGGAACAGTTTTAATTTATCTGTGAAGATATGTGTGTTGTTGAGGAGTCTGTTCAGAAGGGAAAACTGAGTTGTAGGATTTTGAGATATAATTAGATTAAAGAGAATTTCCTGCTAGGTTGTGAGCTTTGTGAATTGAGAGGAAATGTTTGTCAGTAGAGGGGAGAGCTTTATTGGTGGAATGGAATTGTGGTACACTGTTTAGTGCAGAGCATTTTGCAGGGTGCAAGATTAATCTGTATGTAAACTGAAGTTGAGAGGACAAGGGATGAGGAGGTCAGGTAGCTCAAGTTTAGAAGCCTGACAGCAACACAGTGATGTGTGGAGTATGACTTCTTGGAAGCAAATTTGGCCATTTTAGTATAGCGCTGCTGCAGTTTAGTTGTCAGGGTAGACTACAGGTTGGTGAAAATAAGAGAGACATACAGATGTGTAGGTAGCAAGTAGTTGAATGCTACTGTTATCCATCTGTTTTCAGTAGGATATTGTTGGTTCTATATATCAGATCTAACCTTTGATGTTTTTTTTTTTTTGCTTGCTGGATGTGGAAATTAAATGTCATGGGTTACTGTGTTAGTAAAGAATGAAGGAAAAAATCCAGGCAGTTTAAAGCCAATCTGCTACAGATACACAATACAGAAGGTAATGCCCTCTTAACTGGGCTTCAGCTGATGCTCAGACAGTTCAATATAAAAAATATAGCACTGGACTGACAGTGGAAAAAATAAGTTAAAAATAAGTTAAAATGGGTAAGTTGAAAGGGAATATAGGGTAAGTAGGATCAGGATGAAGGAAAGATGTAAAAATATGGACAGAGAAGATACAGAATTCTCAATAAAAATGTAGAAAACAGGTACAATGAGTCTGTGTGTGATGTTATGAGTTTGTTTTTGTTTTTTTGATACAGTAAAAAAAGGAATACAATAACTGAGAGTATACATATGGTCACAATGACTGGACTAGAAATAATTTTCTGAATGGTTGGACATGCACTAGTTTCTAGGAATTCAAAATGGGTGTATGAGCTAAAACACGCAACAGAAAAAATATGGTACAGGAAGAGTCAGATGATGAAAAAGAACATATTGACAGGAATCTTGGCAGGGGTCAGAGGTCTTAACTTTTGAAGATGCTCCTGATTAACACTTTCAATACTAGGAAATAAAGTAACATGTGGAATACTGGAGAAAGATGATGGTAGAAGAAAGGATATGAGTAGCAGACAGTGAAAAGGTGTGACACAAGAGTGAACATAGGGCTGCTTTGTTGCATAGCTCTCACCCTCTTATCTCCAGAGTAAGTGCAGAACAAAAATAATCACATACAAGAATACCAAATCAGGGCCACTGTATTAAATTATTACTGTTGCTGATTTTAAAAGTTGATAGAATAAGATTTAACATGCATTTTTTTCTCAAGTAAAAGAAGTCCATGAGTTCAAATGATCGGCACCATTTTATGAAAGTAAACCTCAGCCTTGTTTAGAAGAATCAAAGATTCTGAGGAACAGATAAAAATGTTGATTTAGAATCAGCAATATTGCTGAAAATCAGGATGTCTGACAGTTTTTTTATGTTTTAGATGAAGAAACAGTTATGATGATCAGGAAACGTGAAGGGTCCTTAGTGGGAAATTAAACAAATAAGTGCATGTAGGATATGGACAAGGAAAATAAAACAGTGGAGGTAATTAGTAGTAAAAATAGTTAAACAAATGGATAAAAGCTGATCTAGGGCAGATGATCATGGGAAAGATGTGCATTTTGAAAAGTTCAAGGTGGAGCAGAGTAAAAGGACTAGTGTGCATAGAACCAGAATAAAAGATTAGCAAAGACAATAAGAAAAATAAGGGGGCCAGGAGACACAGCTGGGGAGAACAGTGGGAAAGAGAAGAATGGCCAAGAGGAAATGGGGTCTGGTGATGACAGCAGGATAGGTCACAGTGTACAACAGCATTTTAGAGAATGTAATAAGCTAGTCAAAACAGAAATATGATGGGCAATAAGAACAATAATCTATTCTGAGGCAGAACAGAGAAAATAGCAGAAATGCGCAAATGGTTTGGACGGGTTTATTATGATATGGGGTCCACTGATGTCACTACTGCAAAAGGGTTTTCTAACTGAGAAGATTACAAAGGCCAAACAGGAAAGAAAAGATAATGGTGAAGTACTGGAAGATAATGGTGAAGTACTGGAAGATAATGGTGAAGTACTGGAAGATAATGGTGAAGTACTGGAAGTGTTGCATGAAAGGAGCAGAAATGATGCACATGCTGTGGGAAAGTCAATGGCATGATGTCTGCTTTCAAGAAGAGGACACAGTGATTGTACACAATTTAATAGTTATAAAGGGCGGGAAGGGGAATAGAATATTAAGTGAATGATTAAGGTAGCAGTGATGGCAGAATGTGTTAAAGAGACAGAAAGCAATAAATAAATAACGCAGGGGAAAGAGAATGGAAAATTACAATAAGGGGCAAAAAACAAAAACAATTAGGAAGTAGGAAGTACAAGTAGGAAAGAAAAGGAAGAAATTGTTAAAAAACAGAGCATACAATAATGGTCACAGCCAGATTTAAGTAAGTTATATATTAACCATGACGGAAACCATTTTTGACATGCACATGTAGCCTATGTGAACAAATCAGAGCCTTACTAACATGGATGAATACACAACTTAGCTACACTGCTGATATCAGTATTGCAAAAGGTCATTCATTACCTTTAAGAGAAAAAACATTCCTGGATTTCAGTGTGCATGCCAAAGTGTAAGCAACTCTTACAGCAGTGTTGATTTCTGACAGGAAAATATTATGACAAGAATTTTGCTAAGAAACAATTCTACTAAGCTGAATAAATGTATGCAGCAGAAAATTCCAGAGGTTCAAATAAAACATTAAAGAAATTTCTCTCAAAAGCATGTTTCAGTAACTGAACAGAAGTTCCATAACTCTGCCATAGGAAATGCATCAACATATCTGACAGCCAGGAAGGATAATATTCATACTGTTTTAGACACAATCTGAAAAGACTTTCATAGAATGATTTTGGCAATTCAAAACCTTCCACTTCATATGAAAGACAAAGGTACTAGTAGTACAGGATGTAAGGAAATAAAATTCCTGGAAGTAACTCACTTAACTCCAGCATCAGAAATATAAGTTTCAGTACATATCTTTACAAAACAAACTTTATAATCTGTACGACAAGCAGAAATAATCATACAAAGAATTCCTAAAAGGAAAGAAGGAAATGCACATTAAAAGAGCAAACAAGACCCCCCCCCCCCCAAGTCTCAGAAGTAAAGGTCAATAACTGTTTATTCCATGTCCTACTCAGATAAATGATCTGGGATCAGTCATCTCTAATGCATGAATGTAAAGCTGTAAGACGAGTCATTTTTGGTGCAGAATTGTTTTCTAGAAGATAAGATATTTGGCTGCTACCGAAATTTTAGTCCAAAAATAACAAAGCTCACTTTTCATACCAAGTTAAAATAAAAGGCCGTCACTCACTAAAACCTGTATCTGTGCAAGTCTAGAACAGCTATTCAGCAACTAAAAAAGGTCTGTCTACAGGTGGCCAAGATGAAATTGATCAAGTATCAAGTACCCAAATCGCATAACATGACAAGCACAGTGCTAATCACTGTCTTCCACTGCTGCCGCAATTTCTAAGCAGGCATCGGCAGTGATTTCTTTGTTTGTGGATATTTCTCCCTTTTTCATGTCTGTGTCAGTCTGGAGTTGGTAAACATAAGTTTAGCAAACTCCCTAAATTAGTGGGTGTACGGGGTGGCCCCTGCATAAAACACTTACAGTTTAATTTATCACAGTTCCTTGTTTAGGGCATTAGTTTTTGGTGTTTTGTTTAGTCAGCATTTTCACATTCAAGTTTCATGGGGAACCACAAAAGAAAGCCATACTATATTCATTAATCAATATGGAAAGGCAAACAAGAAAGCACAAAATGCCAAACACCTGTGACAGCTGGATGGCCTAGTGTGTTAGATCACAATAAAAAGAAATAACTGACTTCTAGAACATTAATGATTGCTATGTTAAAGCTAAACATTTTCGAACCCCTTTTTTGACTTTTGCAGGTTATTACCTCATCATTTTCCTCACAATTAACTACTGTAAGTGTCTCTTAGAAAATTAGTTCTGCACTTTTACTGATGACAGAAAGAAAAAGTAGTAAGGTTTGAATAAGAAATATGGAATAAAATATAACAATGGTTCTTAAGGTTGGTTATCATACAGTGATCAAGTTAATTTTCTTTTATTTTTAATTTGTTATCTGAGATTGGCACAGCACTGTTCCCAATGGACCCACTTCAGTCTCAGTCCATGGGCTCAACATTTTCAGGGCCGTCTTCTTCCATAAGAGACAAACTGCAAGACTGCAGTGTTTGTTGAGATTATTGGTCTTTTACATTAGTGGCATCCCAATCTCCCTTTTCTATGTAGCCCTCCCCAAAGCCTATCTTTTAAAACTGTATAGCCCTACCAGAACCTAGACTGTAACCCTAAAACTCAACACAGTTCCTAACCCATCTCCTTGCTCTCTTACCCAAAAATTCACTCCCTCTTCGTAAAACTAAATTCCATGATTACTCACTAATGCTAAAACTCCAACCTCCTCCCTAAACCTAAATTCCCTGAACACTCTAAAAACCTAAAACTCCTTCATTCTACCTAAACCTAAAACTCCCTTCTTCTTCCATACACTTAAAACTCACTTACTGCTCCCTAACTCTAAAACTCCCTTACTGGTCCCTAACCATAAAATCCCCCTCAAACTCCCTAATTCGAGAGCTTGTGAATCGAGCACGTGTAGTGCTCCTTGAGAATTTGGTTAAAATGAAACACTGAGCAAGTAGCTAAAGAAAGGTGGTTATAAGGAGGATAGCACTATAAAAATTATTTATGGACACTGACAATAAGATGCAAGCAAGTAAGAAGTTTTCATCTCACTGGTTTGCTATACAGGTTATGTTTACATATGTTAACCGAGTAATCAAGATATGGAAGAATATGAAAAAGAAAATTAAGAAGTTTCTTTGGAATAGCAAATGAGAAAGATGACAATGGGAAAACTAATACTAGCAAAGGAACATGGATTTTTGGGACTTCCTTTTCAGATCTGGATGCATACTATAAGCCATGCGATGCAGATAAATATATTTGATTCAGTCAGATCAGGTTGAGCTTGGCTCTTTTTTCCCATGGCTAAATGACATTTCATTTGAGACAGACTGCTGAACAGGTGATTATTAATTTTTTTAATTGCTTTTCAAAGGTTGTGACTTGATGTTTTTTATTTTTTATTCTGATGACATCTGGTTGAGTTGAGGGACAAAAAATAAATAAACAAGTCAAGATTTTTGCATGAACAAGGTGTATTTGATTATTTTTATTTACTAGGTTTTTACTCGTGTTAAACTGTGGTTATAGTTAAATGCCCAAGCATGCCTTTGCAAGAATATTTTTGGAGTGATGAAGCTGGAATGGAGGCATCCAACCATTTTATATTCTTGCATTATCCTTAAGAGATGATTACTTTCTTCAAACAATTTTCAAAGGGGTCTACATTAGATTATTGAAAAGACAGGTCAGCGAATGGCACTTTACATCAAAAATGCCATTCAGCAAACTGTTCACAGTGAGATCGCGGTACAGTAAAGATCGGATCTCAGTATATATAATTAGTGGGGGGGGGGTGTAGCCCCATACAAGACCGAGTTCGCTGAACGGCATTTTTGACCCGTTCGCTGACCTGTCTTTTCGATAATATATTGACCCTTTTCCAAGTTTATACCCTCACAACAACAAGAAAGTACTAAGCCAGTTAAAGGACATTTCATAGGTTCACAGGTTCATAGGTAGGTACTAGGCTATCTGCCCGAGGGCATTTATAAGCCTAGCCAGAGTGTGTCGGCTTTCGCCACCCCATTGATTAATTAACTGATCCTCTGTCAAGCAGGGCCAATGAAGTGATCCCAGGGGTGTATTTTCTGTTACCCAGCCACTCATCAAGGTTTCTCTTGACGAGTATTAGTGATGGGCTCTGCCTGATGTAATTTGGAATTTTGTTCCAAAGCATGGGGAGTCTCTGTGAGTCTTAGTTTTGCTAGAGATGGCATGATCCATGCATCCTTGTAGGTGCTCATAGAGTGCATTTGTAAAGGTTTCTGCATCTTGGGCAGTGTTATCCTTTAGAGTGGGGGCTGTGAAACTTACCACCACTGTCTTAAGTACGGTGAAGTTTGCTTTAGAAAATGTTTTTACTGTGGTTTCCTTAGTTGGGGGTGGTGGTGGGGTGTGGATATCCAGAGTGATTAGTTTACGATCTGATCTAACCAGTGACGAGTTGACCTCTAGTGTGGAACACCGATCGCCCATGTTGGTGATAACCAGGATCAATATGTTTTCCAGGGCATTTGAGTTGATGAATTCCAGGAAGCGCTGGGCCTGGGAATTTGTACTCCAGTAGTTTTCCCAGTGAATGGTAGGGTAATTGAAATCGCCCAATATCAGGGTGTTTGGTAGGACCTTCATGTTTTCCAGTGTCTCCAGAAAGGTGGAGTGGTGGTCCTGGGTCATGGATGGTGATCTGTAGCAGGCCACAATTTGCATTGCAGATTTGTCTGATGTTAGTTGCACATGGTGGCCTAATGGTTAAGGTGTTTGCCTTACAAACACAAAGTACATGATTTGAATCTCACAGGGGATAATTGGTTGGGCTTAAAATGGCTCACAAGGGCAGTTAGCCTACTAACCTATGAACCTATATATACCAACCTATGGATGATCTCAGAGGTATCATGCTGCGCCACTAACCTGGAGGTGTAGGTATCCTTGATGAATATGGATACACCCCCTCCTTTTGTGCTTCGATCTGTGTTCTGTGGCTGAAACGTGTGGTATGAGTTGTAGCCCGATAGTGCTGGGCTGCTCTCTGGAGCCTTGAACCCGGTTTCAGTTACTGCACAGATGTCAACGTTCTCCATACTGAGGAGTGCTTCAAGTGCGTGCATTTTGAGATTTAAACTCCTAGCGTTGAGTAGCATAACCCTCAGTTTTTTGCTAACTGTGCTGTTTACGGAGGTGGGTTTGACTTTTGAGCCTTGCCTAAAAAAGGCACTATGGGGGCAGCAAGAGCCTTGGCCAATATTCGAAAGCCTAGGGGTGACAGGTGCAAGCCGTCTCTTGTGAAGCAACGCGACTTGTCGAGCATGTCGTCCCAGGCTGACAGACACTGGATCCCCTTTGAATGACACCAGAAGCTTAGCCAGTTGTTGAAATTGATATTTTTTTCTTTATACTGAGGTATCATTCTTGGTGAGAGCAGGATGTTACTCAGGGTCAGGGTCATACCAGCCTGGGCTGCATGATCAGAGAGCTCTCCCATATCTCTTTTCATGTAGTCCAGGGAGGTATGTCTCAGGACATTCACACCAACATGAACAATGGCAGAGTCATATTTGTACTTGTTCTGAAGTGACCTGAGTGCTTGTGTTATGTGGCGGATTCTGGCTCCCCACAGGCAACTTACAGTAACCTTCTGCTTGTCCAGCCTAGTGAGTGGGACGTCAGTGTGCCTGACTATAGAGTCACCTATTACTAGTGTGTTAGGTATGTTATTTCACCTTAAGGGCTGTGATTGTGCGGCACACTGATTTTGTGTTTTATGTGTTGTCTGTTTTTTGACGGAAAGTGCAGGTTGTTTGGGTGTCTGCTTAGGAGGTCTCTGATACTTTTGCAGGTTTTTATTTAGAGCTTCCAAGTATGATTCTGTGTGTCTGTGTGTATTTTTTGCCAGTGCTGTTTTAGTAGGTCTGTGTGTGGCTGGAGGTGTGGTGCAAGTGTTAACCTTCTCCTCTTGACTGTCTGTTCCAGTCTTGGGTGGAGACAGCTTAGCTTCCAGTTTGGCTGCATAATTGCATCTCTCGCATATGTTAGTGTTTTGTGGTAGGAGGAGAGAGTTGTCAGTGTACATGAGGCAGTTGTAACATTGTCTCAGGATACCCAGATTCACCAGCTGGACTGGAGAGTGCACCTGAAGCTGCCCTTTGGCCATGCCTGAATAGTAGGGTGAGCTGCTTAGTCGCTTGGTTGGTGAGGGGTGAGTAAAGAGCCTTGCCCTGCTGGGCAATCAGTGTCAGGGTATATTAGTGCTTGCTATTAGGTCTGAGCAAGTGCTGGGCTGTAAGATGCTTTTTGAGTGCTTAGGTTGAGAGTTAGACTAGTTTCAAGGGAAAAACTGAAGAGGAGACTTAGTGGAGCCAGGAACAATTTAACCGTAGCTAACCAGCACTGCCCGGTGTGCAAAACCGTGCAAACGCTGTTTTTATAGTAGGCCGTAGCTAACCAGCACTACCCGGTGCGCAAAACCGTGCAAATGCTGTTTTTATAGTAGGGAAATGAAAGAGATAGAAATTAGCCCAAAATGGCCAGTAAACTACAAACTTCTGGGCTGGAACCGCTCCTCCAGGGACAGATAGGTTGCTCAAAACTCCCCTCTCTGACAGGTGAACAGAGAAACTTCCTTCTATCCAAGCAAGGTACGGGCAACTCAGAAACTAGTATCACAGCCCTGAATTCAGCACTAGCCTGAAAACTGGACGATACTAACTTAGAAAGGCGGGAAACAAGGAATTTTTTTTTTGTTTTTTTGAAAAGATAAGGCAAAAACAGTAAACAAATACACTTAAAACAGCTTTAAACGACTACAAATGATCAGAAAAGTCTATCGCACTTTAGTGTGTAGCCTACAACAGTTAAACAAATTATTTAAACAAAAAACAACTTTTTAAAAGTGCAAGCAGTCAAATAAGTACAATATGCAAAAAAAACAAGCTTTTAAATCACAATAAACACTGGAAAATCTGCGTTTAGGCGGAAAACAGTTAAGTACAGCAAGAAAGTACAGAAAAATGATACTTAATCACTCCAAAGTCTCTCTTCTAAACTAGAAGGCATGTATCAGTCTAAGGCTCTCTAGTGCTACCCAGTAGGTTAGTTACAGGAAAGATGGGAAACAAGCACAGATGTGGTCTTTTAAACCAGACAGTTGAAAGAGACGGACAAACTGTCCAAATTGTCAATAAACTACAATTTCTGGGCCAAGAACCTCTCCTCTCGTGGTAGACAGGCTACCTAGTGCTTACCACTCCCATTGATAGCTAGAAGGCTTTCTTCCAACACAGAAAGGCTTGTGGGGCTCAGAAGCTTACCAACAGTCCTGGATACAGCAACTCTGTATCTGGACTAGGCTAGTTACAGGAAAAGTGGGAAACAAGTGTAAGTGCGGCTTTTAAACCAGAATGTTGAAAGAGATGGAAAAAAAACTGCCAAACGGCCAACAGCTACAATTTCTGGGCCAGGAACCACTCCTCTTGTGGTAGATAGGCTACCTAATGCTTACCACTCCCACTGATAAGCTAGAAGGCTTCCCTCCAACACAGAAAGGCTTGGGGGGCTCAGACGCTTACTAACAATCCTGGAAACAGCAACTCTGTAACCGGACTAGGCTAGTTATAGGAAAGGTGGGAAACAGGCACAGATGCGGCTTTCAAACCAGAAAGTTGAAAGAGACGGAAAAGAAAACTGCTGAAACAGCCAATAGCTACAATTTCTGGGCCAGAGACCACTCCTCTTGTGGTAGATAGGCTACCTGATGCTTACCACTCCCACTGATAAACTAGACTGCTTCCCTCCAACACGGAAAGGCTTGGGGGGGCTCAGAAGCTTACAAAGAGTCCTAGATACAGCAAATCTGTACCTGGACTAGACTAGTAACAAGAAAGGCAGGAAACAAGTGCAAACACAGAATTTTAGATTGGAAGGTTGAAAGAGATGGAAAAGCTTCCCAAACGTCCAATAAACTATAATTTTTGGGCCAGAAACCACTCCTCCTGTGGTAGATAGGTTACCTAGTGCTTACCACTCACACTGATAAGCTAGAAGGCTTCTCTCCAACACAGAAGGGCTTGGGGGGGCTCAAAAGCTTACCAACAGTCCTGGATACAGTAAATCTGTATCTGGACTACACTAGTTATAGGAAAGGCAGGGACCAAATGCAAATCAGGCTTTTAACCAGAAAGTAGAAAGAGATGGAAAAACTGCCCAAACGGCCAATGAACTACAATTTCAGGACCAAAACCCACTCTTGCCATGGTAGCTAGGCTACCTAGTGCTTACCACTCTCACTGATAAGCTAGAAGGCTTTCCTCCAACACAGAAAGACTTGGGGGGCTCAGAAGCTTACCAACAGTCCTGGATACAGCAAGTCTTTATCTGGACTTGACTAGTTACAGGAAAGGCAGGAAACAAGCTTAGAATTTTTTTTTGTTACAGAAAAGCAGCAAAAACAGCAGTAAATAGAATTCAAATTGTAGTGCAGGCCAGCACACCTGCGTATGTAGCAACACAACGGCAAATACAGTTCAAATAAATGCAATTAAATTAACAAATGACTAAAAAAACAAGTGCAGAAGGCAGTAAATTAGAAGGCTACTAACAAGCAGTAATAAGTGCAGTGTAAGAGCGACTGAACAGATAACAGCATACAGAAGAGCAACTAAGACAGTTACAGTAAGAGCAGATGAATAAGATATATATATATATATATATATATATATATATATATATATATATATATATATATATATATTTCTTTTTTTTTTTTTTTTTGAGGGAGGGAACAGAGCTGGATTGAGGCTACAGGGGTTTGTCCTTCCCAAATGCTCTCTTTGTACACAGTAGGAGTGCCTGAAATCAGAATATGATCTCATTGCACTCAGTTGCGTGAGCAAATGAGATGGGTCCAGAAGGAGTATCCAAATAGAAATCTACAAGACGGGCGGGCAATTTCAAAGCCACCAACATTAACACTAGAACAAGAACAGGGAGGGTAGGTGGGGAACTAACTGTAGAGAGACAGCCACAACTTCAGTTGACTTAATATTCAGTGAAAAACACAAATAAATAAATTAAATACAGTACTATATGCAAAAGAGCAGACAAAAGTGTACTTAAATTTATCAATAGAGAAAGACAACCTAATGGGAAATTATGAATCTTATTTTGCGGAGACCAGCAAAGTCAGTGAAGATCAGTTAATTAAATGGCTGGACGAACTTGTATAGACAAGTACTGCTAACACAGTGAATACATCCTCCAATACTAAATGTCTAGGTATGACAGAACAAATCAAAGAATTTGGTAAAAAGTTAACCAATTTCAAATCTTTAAAACTGGACAATCTCTATTTTCATGAATGCATTCTGGACAACATGGTACCTAAAGGGGTAAGATTACACACATTCTTGAATGGCATTGAATTTAGACCTGTTTGTTATCCTAACTACTGCTGTTGACAGTTTAGACTTTCTAGATTAGTTTCAGAGGACTACATGTTTATTAGAGAAAGTCATTATTCGAAATAACTATTTATGAACAGGGGTTACATTAGTGATTTTATGGACACTGCTCACACGCAAATTTTGATTGGTAGGGGTGATAGATATGTGCATATTTTAAGTAAACCAATTGGAGCTAATTCTTAAAGGGGTGATAGCATGTAAGAAACATGATATTCCACTATTCAGAGTACAGAAAACTGTAATCAAATTTTAGCAAAAAAAGTGGGGCAGTTTTTAATACTGAAATGTTGACTGGCATGTTGGGTGATGGTTTTTCTATGGGTCTATATCAGAACACCGAAAGTTTATACTTTCAAATGTTCTTACATCGACCCCTATTCAGGGAATGCTGAAAATAGCGAAATGACAGATAACCACATTTTTTTCTAGGGAAAGACTTTTGTTGTCCATTTCTGTCATTTTGCTATTTTCAGCGCTGTGGTGGAATGGTACGGGTCGGGTTTAGGTAAGTGCGCGATTGGGCCTGGGTTAGGTGAGTTAGGGTTAGGGCGGGCAGGAGGGAGGTATGTGTGCGATTGTGTGGACATGAGGGTTAGGGCGGGTTAGGTGAGTTAGGGTTAGGACGTGGGTGAGGTGAGTGTGCGATAGTGACGGACCTTAGGGTCAGGGATTGGGTTAAGGTAAGTGGATAGTTAGTGGTGTTTGTACAGTTTAGTGTAGGGTTAGCTGTAAGATTTTGGGTGTATGTGTATGGATTGCTGTTTGTTTGGTGTGCTTGTGTTGTGTGTATGTGTTTTGGAATAGCAAATTTTTTCCCTACCGATTAGGGGTCGATGTAAGAACATTCAAAAATGTGAACTTTCTGTGTTCTGATATAGACCCTTTGTCTACAAGTCAATGAATAATTTAATGCATCTGTTTGAGATAAACATCTGCAACAGTTCAAAGTCTGGAAGAATGCTTAAGTGTGGTATCTGCAAGCAGTGCAGGTCTATTTTTTCATCTCCCAGCACTGTCATTCTTGGGTATCCAAGGGTGATACCATGTCCAAGACAATAGAATTATAATTCTGCTAGTGACGTTTATTTTACTTTATATTGCTATGTGTACATAATGCAACACATTTTAAGTGTAAAAAAAAACAGAAAGAAAAATTAATTTGTGTATTTATGAACATGTATGCAGTGTGGCTAAGACAGATTTTAAGAATCCATTGTATAAACACACTACTACTTTTGGCAATTAAAAAAATTATTATGGAAAAAGTAGGAAGGAGTGAAGGGACAACTAGGAAAACACTCTGGAATAAAGGGAATTACTTTGGCAGATTAGACTGAAATCAGGTGTTTTCAGGGTTTAAAGAAGAATCCCTGAGATTCAGAAAGATGCATTTAGCATAAACTGCAACTGCCACAAGGTGTGGTTTATGCAATCATTTAAAATATGATTCAGATAAAAGTTTAGCCACAATGAGGAAGATGTAATTGTCCGCTCATTTGCATGTCTCTGAATTAAGTCCAATTACCGCCGGTGCTTAAGAGCACTTTTTCACAGTAAGTACCATTGGTAGTCCCTGCATCGTGCTGGCACAGGCACCTTCATTACTCAAGTCTCCTAAATGCATGCGGAAATTCACACACACACACACACACACACACACACACACACACACACACACACACACATGCGAACACAAGGAGTCAAAAAAATCTTCCCCTACCCACACAGACCCTCAGTATGCTTGACACTCCCCTCATTCGAAAGCACTCATAGGTATACTCACCCCTACACACACACACACACACACACACACACACACACACACACACACACACACACACACACACACACACACACACACACACACACACACACACACACACACACACACACACACACAAACACACACACACAGACATATATTTATATATATATATATATATATATATATATATATATACATACACACACACACACACACACACACACACACACACACACACACACACACACACACACACACCCCTACACTACTGATCCCTGAACTAACTGCAGTACTGCAAACACCCAGAACAACTCGCAGACGTACACACACACACACACACACACACACACACACACACACACACACACACACACACACACACACACACACACACACATACACGCGCACACACACATGCACACCCACACACACTAACTCAAAGAGCATCATTCATACCCCTACAGACAGGCACACACTGCCACACACACAAACCCATTCACACACTCCCAACCACTGCTTCTCAGCTGAACCTCCTGACACTTACCAGTAACATGGCCTGTCCTGTTGTTAACAATGGGGAAACACAGCAGTCTGCCCATGTTACTGTATGCAGCTGAGCAATTCTCTGAAATGTTCAGCTGTGCAAATCCCTTCGCACAGATAATTCTGGAGAAAAGCACATGGCCAATTAGCATTAGCTTCCCAGGAATGTATCATTAGTATTTAGCATTGCCATGGAGACTGCCCACCAAGTTGATTCTTCCAGCCTTGTAAAATCTGTAGAGTGCCCCGTCACTGAATCAGAAATGTTAGTGCGTCGTGCTTGCAGTAGCTCTTTCAGAATTCTAGCCAACATTTCAACTGCCCCATGTTTAAATTCAGAAGAACTAGATTGTGATTAGTGAACCGGTGATAACCACGTTTTTTTATTTGATTTATATATGTTGAACCATCATGATGTTTCATTTGGCTGATGTCTCGGGTGAGTTAAAGGGTGAAAGCATGAAATAAATTAAGATTCCTGGTTGAACAATATGTGTTTTATTTGATAATCATTTAAAATATCAGGACTCAGAATATCAAGACCATGACTGTGGAGAATGATAGAAAAAAAATCTAGTATTACATATACCAAGTCTGACATTCTTTGAATATTCCCTTTTCTCCAAAGCATGGTGATCCTGAAGTTGGTAAATATAAGTTTGGGGGATGCTGGGGGCTTGCCCCCTGCAAAAAACAAGTTTAAAGTAGAAGATTAATGTTCAATATCTATTCTTCACCTGCATTTTCTTTTTTGTTGTTAGTGTTTCAGTCCTAGCATTGCAAGTCCCAACATTTCAATAGGAAGCCATTTTATTATTGTTTAGTATTCTAGAATCTTCTTGTAAACTAGTCTTTCTAAGTAGTTTTTCAAGGAGCAGAGACTGACAAATGGAAAGCAGTCACTGACTGCTGTACAGGAAGGGTCGTTAGGGAGTGGTATGGTATATGTATGTTTAAAACATGAAGAAATGATAACTGTGGAAAAAAAATAAGTTATATATGCATGTGATGGGTCAAGCTGTAACAGTACAAGACTTGTTTTCAAAAGGTGGGTGAGAAATGAGTCATGTACGCACAGAGGTTTTTATAACAAGCTACACAGTCTTCTGACCATTCAGTTTGAAGTGAAACGGTGGAGGGTTATACCACGGTTCTTTATTCACTTTATAATAGGTGACGGAAGTAAAAAGGTGATTATAGAAGAAAGGCTTAATTCTGGAGATGTGCTCCTTAAACTGATGTAGAAATACAGGATTAAATATCATTTTGTTATTGTGAAGGAATTTTACTGTTTTACAGGAAAGTATTTTTTGACATATGTTGATTCAGCTATGCTAGTTGCTAATCTATATTTATTTTTAAAAGTGAAATAGGCTTGATTTTTACGGTTATCTAGACAGTATTTTTTTAGTAGTTATTAGGTCTGGTTGTTCTGCTTAAGTGCTGCCTTTAATTAGGTGGTTATCCATGAACATTTGATTAGCTTAAGCATTCTGTGTTTTTTAAACAGTGTAGTCTGCTTTAAGTGTCTGCCCATATGTTGCAGAATCAGGATAAGGCAGTAGTCGGCTACGATTCATTTTACACTAGCAGTTATCCAGTATGTTTTACTACAGGAAGTACAACGACAACCGAAACTAAAAATTTCTGCAAGAACGCCAATAAGTGCCTCTACCAATAAAGAAATAAATGCAATAACCAAGCTGTGTATCAATCGCGTTTTAATATCACATAAAATAACAAAGCTGACAACTCCAAACTAACAGACAAACTGATGGCAAAAAGGACAAACTGGTAAAAAAGAACAAGCAAACAAACAAGCTAGTTAAGCGCTTTCACCCAAAAAACTGGGCTTCATCAGAACTGGCTTTCAGTTATTACATCACCAAATTTAAGCTTTTTTTGGCGCCAACAGGAAGTTACAAATTTAAAGTGATATGAGCACTGAACATGAAGGTATTTCATAGTCATAAACCACCTGTCAACCATACTGGTACAAAACTGATATAAATACAAATGTAAATAAATAAAACTTGTAGAATACAAAAATATCTAAATAAAACTACTAAATGCATCTGACTAATATTCTGATATGATATTACCACAGATACAATGAATTGTAATCTGTGGAATGAATGAAGTTGATATTAAATAAAATGTATTCTGTGCCAACAATAACATAAATACATAATTGTGTTCAGTACACACTATAACACAGAATATAACTCAAGATGTAACATATATTGAGCAATGCTGGACACAATGTAATCACACTATATTATAAAAAACAACTGCATATACTATGCATAAAAAATTCCATAAAAATACATTAAAAAGTATAAATAGAACAAAAATGGATAAACTGATTACTAAAATAATTATTCTTTGAAATATTTTGAAAAAACATTTAAAAAAAATTTTTTAAAAATTAAAAAAAAAAAATTTTTTTAAATATATTATAAAAGTAATAATGCATATTTTTTAAGTGATAAAGACTAGATGAAATAATATTTTTTTTACATAATCTCCAAAAATGGTTTTACTGAAATGTATTCATTCAGTCCTGGGGGAGTAGTGGCATCTAACAAAATTTGCCACTTCGCTTCCTTATATAATATGCATTATTACTTTTATAATACATTTTTTTTTAAATTTTTTTTTAATTTTTTAAAAAAAATTTTTAAATGTTTTTCAAAATATTTTAAAGAATAATTATTTTAGTAATCAGTTTATCAATTTTTGTTCTATTTATACTTTTTAATGTATTTTTATGGCATTTTTATGGAATTTTTTATGCATAGTATATGCAGTTCTTTTTTATAATATAGTGTGATTACATTGTGTCCAGCATTGCTCAATATATGTTACATCTTGAGTTATATTCTGTGTTATAGTGTGTACTGAACACAATTATGTATTTATGTTATTGTTGGCACAGAATACATTTTATTTCATATCAACTTCATTCATTCCACAGATTACAATTCGTTGTATCTGTGGTAATATCATATCAGAATATTAGTCAGATGCATTTAGTAGTTTTATTTAGATATTTTTGTATTCTACAAGTTTTATTTATTTACATTTGTATTTATATCAGTTTAGTACAAGTATGGTTGACAGGTGGTTTATGACTATGAAATACCTTCATGTTCAGTGCTCATATCACTTTAAATTTGTAACTTCCTGTTGGCGCCAAAAAAAGCTTAAATTTGGTGATGTAATAACTGAAAGCCAGTTCTGATGAAGCCCAGTTTTTTTGGCGAAAGCGCTTAACTAGCTTGTTTGTTTGCTTGTTCTTTTTTACCAGTTTGTCCTTTTTGCCATCAGTTTGTCTGTTAGTTTGGAGTTGTCCGCTTTGTTATTTTATGTTATATTAAAACGTGATTGATACACAGCTTGGTTATCGCGTTTATTTCTTTATTGGTAGAGGCACTTATTGGCGTTCTCGCAGAAATTTTTATGTTTTACTACAAGAAGAGTTGTTTTTGTGTTGTTCTATTTATGTTTGTTTACTGGGGTAGAGCACTAATTACTGAGGAACAATTCCATGCTCAGCCCAAATTACATGAACAGTAATAGAATATTGTACCTCAACACTGACATTAATATATGATAAATAGGAAAAAGTCCATATACATAGAGGGCAATATATATCTATAACAAATGAATACAGGAGACTGGATTTATATAGGGATTTGCATAATTGTTGCAGTAAAACAAACACTTCATATGCAAACTATATGTACATAATTACATAATTTTTTGTTTGTTATTTGTCTTTTTGGCTTTTCCCGGTTAGGGGTCGCCACAGCGTAACTCCGGTCCGCTAATGATTGGCAGTCGATTTTTATGGTGCCGAGTTGCCAGCCCAACACCCAACCTTCAGCAAAGGCATGCCCATTCACACATGTCTTTCGGAGGCCACTCAACCGCAGGGAGGACATGCAGACTCCACACAGAAGGCAATCCAGCCGATAATTGAACAAGAGAACCTCTTGCTGTGAGGTAACAATGCTACCGCTGTATCACCACAAGGCAATAAAACAGAAAAAAGTAAAAAGGGAGGAAATAGGAAGGAGAAAAGGAGGAACAAAGGGAGTTGGAGAGAAAGTGAGACTGTACATTATTCAATAATATATATATAGGTACATTATCATTGCCAAATGATTGCCAGCTGAGGGATTAGATTCTGCAAAGTTGTGTTAAAAATGTTAGGTATTATCTACCAGGTAGGTCAGCAGACAGTTGAGAATAAGCATGTATGTACAAAAAGGGAGAGAGGATGACTCTGTTAAGGAACAATTCTGTGGGAGGTGCACAATTATGTCACATGTCCTGTCTTCAGACAGTTACATCCATACTGCTTTTTTAAGAAAGTGCTTGAATTGAGGAGTAGTCAGTTAGTTCAACAAAGTTCTGGGGCAGGACTGAAAAGCTAAGACTAGTAGTATGTAACCTGAAAAAAGGTGTTTGTAGAGATGGGCCATCTCTGCCTTAACTCCTGAGGTTATAGGTCATTGATAAAGTAAAGAGATTAGATTTGAGGTAAGAAGGGAGGACACAAGTCTTGATGAAGTACTTTGAAATTAAGGTTAGCCAAAAAGAAGTTTGACCTGGCTTGCACTGACGATCACTTAGGCTTAGAAAAAGTGAAACGATGTTCATTCTGAGGGGGTTGATATGAAGCAGCAGATTTTATTTGAAAGGGTTTGAAGAGTAGTTAAGTTTTTTGCAGAGTCAAACAAGAGGAGTCTGTACTTACTTTTTTAAAGAACAATATACTTGCTTATAGCTGTAATGGTAGAGAAAAACAGAGAAATCTTGTTGCCCCACAAAAATAGGTAGTTAATCTTGGTTTGTAGTGTCTCATTGTTGGTGTTTTCATGCATCCTGTGACTGAATGCTTTTTAAGTGTGATATTATGAATTATTTTTTCAACACCAGTAATTAAATATACTGGTCAGCGGTTATATAACAGGTTATTCATACTTTGCATCTTTGTGGAAATTTATTATTACTTGATCAGGTGAGGTAATACTTCCATTCACAGAGTTTGGTCTGGTCAGGTAAGAGAAAATCTCAGTAAATACAGGGTTTGGTTTCATCAGTTAAGAGAAAATTTGTGTAAAACTGTTCAGAGAAGGAATTTTCTGAATAAGCAGCTTACTTCTACTTAGCCCATTAAGGATGAGAACTTAGAATCCGGTCTGGGAGCAAAAGAAAACCTTTTAATTAAAATAATCCAAAGTACAATAAATAAAAAGCAATAATCCAGGTAAGCGGTTTTATTTGTCACACTGACAAACTTCTTCTGACAATAAGAAACATCACTTCCTTCTGTTAAAACCATTTGAAATTCCCTCCTTTTAATACTATTGGTCCATTTCGTAAAAAACATGATGTCAGCAAATTGACAGCAAATTCACCCCCCACCTTAAGCACACAAGACAGTAGCATATCTAAAAGGTGTAGTCATATAAATAAGCTGAACATACCTCAAATAATTGCATTCTAAAACCATTATAAAAACTTAAGAATATAATAAACAACCCAAATATTGAGGAAGGATGGGTGAACATCTTAGAGCTATTAGAGACAAAGTTGAAAATAATGCTTTAGCAAAACACATTTGCTTAAACCCCACACATCAGTTCAAATTCTTTGTTTTAGACATTTTAAAAAACAATGATAGGTGGGGAGCATGGCCAGCCCATTTAGAAAAAATGGAATTGGGGTGGCAAATTCGCCTGTGCACATATTTTTGGTCAGGCCTGAATGAGTCTCTTTCCCTTAACAGCAGATTAAAATTAAAATTTTTGGAGAGATAATTTATTCTATTTATTTTTCCATCATCGATATTCATAATGGCTATTATACATTGTTATATTTACTATTATATTTTCTATTATTATTAGTATTATACTTTTATTATTCATCATACTTGTATTTCATACATAAAACATATACATTTATACCCCACCAAACTATGCATGCATTCAGCATATTGTGGTCATAATTTTTCATTATTTTATTTTACAATCATAACTATTTATGTAGGTATTACACGTACTCTCAGTATTTGGGCTGTTTATTATATTCTTAAGGTTTTACAATGGTTTTAGAACGCAACTATTTGAGGTATATTCAGCTTATTTATATGACTACACCTTTTAGATATGCTTCTATCTTGTGTGCTTAAGGTTGGGGGGGTGAATTTGCTGTCAATTTGCTGACATCATGTTTTTTGCGAAATGGACCAATAGTATTAAAAGGAGGGAATTTCAAACGGTTTTTAACAGAAGGAAGTGATGTTTCTTATTGTCAAAAGAAGTTTGTCAGTGTGACAAATGAAAGCTATTACCTGGATTATTGCTTTTTATTTATTGTACTTTGGATTATTTTGATTAAAAGATTTTCTTTTGCTGCCAGACTGGATTCTACTTTTTCATTTTACTTGGTTTTGTGTGGCTCTTATTACAAGTAAGGATGAGATCTTCTAACACCCAAAAAGCATGCTTCACATAAAAGGTTAGGGTTCTGATGTGAGCTTTCAGGGAGGATGTAAAAAAAGGTGGTGTCATGTATAGAATTCATCCATCCCATCCTCAACCCCTTTTTCCATTTTGAACATGGGGTCAGGGTGTCACTTCAACAGTGAGATTCATATCAAGCCAAGGTGATTACTTTTAACAGTCTTTGAGTATAAGTTTTTTCTAGAAGCTGGCACATGGAAGACTTCTTAGTTGGTGACTTCAATAATGTAACTCCATTTGACAAGTAGGAGGGCTCCTCTATCAGACTCGTAAGCCTGGCCTAATTTTGAAAGAAAAATCAGACAACTTTTCCTTACATAGCTAGACCTGCAGAAGTTTTTTTTTATGCCATGTTACCAGAATTTCAGTAGATGTGCAGGTTACCAGCTTTCAGGCAATGACACTTTGTTACTGCTACTGATAAGGTTTAGAAGGGCAGTTTTCAGATCTTTTATTGACTATGCAGAACAGATATTTGTTAAAGGGAATGAGTTAAGTAAATAACCCTTGATTTTTTTTTCAGAATGAATGGTGGCGATGTTAGTGTTTTAATTTTTTTTCTTTCATTCTTCCCTTTTTTTTTTTTTGGATGAGATGAGGTATGATCTCCATGATGCATAAGACACAGACTGCATTTAATTTGCCTCTGTATAGTCTATATAAATAGACTGGCTAAGTTCTGCTGCCAAGAAGGCATAGATACATATCGGTAAGGAAGATTTGTGTTGTGTAGTGGAACAGCATGACCAAATGGAAACAGAATCTATATATGCTGACCATGTCTTGTACAATGGCTGTCCCTTTAAATAGATATATTGTTAACATAGAGTTGTGCTTTTAATAGGGTCAGCTGTTGTTTCATGTCCATACTGAATGGCAGCAGCTGCTGTACTTTAAAAGAAAAGAAATAATGTTTTACATTCTGGTAAATGTGCTATAGTAATTGTTATTAAGTATCTAAACTATATATATTTAATAATATAAGTTTGCAGAAATTGCATATATATGATCCTAGAAGCACATTAACTTGTCAATTCTATTCAATGTAGCATATGAGTGAGAAACAGAAGGACTGCTCTGTATCTTTAAGTAATGATTAGGTAATGATGTGAATCCACAGAGATGGGGATGGACCCCATGCACTCCAATGCAGAACCATCAGTTGTCATGCATGTGTGAACAGTAGACTGCAGTTAAGAATCTTTTATCTTTAGTCAGCATCAAACAGTGGACCAAAATATATTGTACTTAACTATGCTCAAACTTAAGGAATTAAAATTCTCATAGCAAGTGGGTACCATAGTCTTTCCATATGGTCACATACAGTACTACAGGATACAATACCATAAGCAGTCAGTTACATATGGTCATAGTCTAACAGATCTTGAAGCACTGCTACATTGTCTCCAACCTTGGCTCAAAGGGGTAGCAAATCTACAGATCAGAAATGCATCTTCTCATAAAACTGACAATATGCACTGATCTGTCCATTTTATGATAGTTGTTTCAAGACAGTGTAGTGCCTTCACTGATTAGCTGATGAGTTATTTTGAGGGAGGACCATAAGACCTTGCATTTGTTACTCTCTATGGTTCTATGAGGCTGCAACAACTTCTTCAAAATAGTCACATAGCATTACTAAAGACAACTCTGTGTCCATGAACCCTACTAGGAATAAGGACCAAGATGCCCTTAAATTGTTAATCTTTCATAAACTTGGAGTCCATGATAGCTGCTTCAAAGGCCTGTTAGGGGCAGAAACCAAGATATCCTTAAACTGGCAATCGGTTCTGATCCGCAAGTCAGTAACAGATGCATAGGAACTTGTTGGTCTACCTATTTTTGCAGCAATCCATCTGTTCCTGTTTTTAAACATCTTTATTAAATTATTGGTTAAGATAGAGGCACATGCACATTAAAAGAAAAGAAAACAAACCTTATTAATATTTATCATACTCATGCATTATACATTACGTATATGTTTCTTTGTATTTCACTATTAGCCACTCCAAAATTGCATATACTGCTAAATTTCTGCCTTCCCTTAACCCTCACCCTTCCTTTGAACATTATTCTGGAAGTATTGTTCCCACAAATTCCATTTATTTCTTTATAATTTGCTCCTTCCATTTTCTAAAAATCCCACCTCTTGTTCTTTTATCTCCTTCACAATATTCAATGGTTCAATTACAGCTAGTTTAGACTGTGATTTATTAAAGAAAATGGAGGGAAGACTTAAAATGGATACTGTGTCTATGAGAAAAAAGGTTTCTGTATTCTTTGTTAGGGAGTAGTGCACAGTGTGCAACATTTCTGATTCAAAACATCTGTTAACAAGGCGCCCTCTGAGTGTTGGACGTCTGTATTCCACTACTAGCTTTCCTTATGTACCTTATTATCCTTCCTGGTTTGCACATTTCTGTTCTATAGTCCTTACACATGCTGTTTTGAAGCACTGCAATTCTTTTTCAGCTACATCTATTTCCTCTCCTTCTTGGGGTGTTACAGCCCTGCGTACTTCCTTGAAATCTTTTGCTTTCTCTTCAGTCAACTTCCAGATCTTCAGCTTAGTCTCTGTTACAAGAAGGTTCAGCAGGAGACAATACATAACACTGTAGAAATCAATGGGCAGTGCACCTGCTATGTTACTCATCTTAGTGATGGTTTGTATGGTGTCAGTTACAGTGAAGACAAGTAATCGATAATTTTACTACATACTGCTTTTTCTTGTAGATAACCTAAATGTGACAAAAATAAGACTGATCTATACTTTGAGGTGTTTGTTGATCTGGAACACATCTGACTGGGACTAATAGCTGACACCCTCCACAGCTTCGCAAATGAGTGCGGTGTAAGGGAGAGATTAAAACATGTTGAATTTTCATCACAAAGTTAATCGTCAATCAATGCAAACTAAACTGTGACTGAGTTTATTTGGATTACTTGGTACAGTTTGTAATTTCTTTGTGAAACAGAATGTAGGAAAGCATGGTCCATGGGCGGGGGCAAAGGTATTAGTAAAATGATTTTAAGACAGGAAGGCAAGCACTTTTGTAAAGTCTTCAGATGTAAAAGATGTAAGCAAAGTACTGGAGTTAAAAAGGGGCTAGTAAAATTGTTGACTTCTTTCCAGAATTTTCTTAGGCTAATAAATGTTGAGGATTAATGACTCTGCAAGTACACTGATTTTAATCATCTGATGGATTCTCTGCTTGGTTATGAAAGGTAATGCACATGTTGTGGCCTTCAGGTACACGGGTATTTCTCCAACTAGTCTATTAGAGCAGCACAGTGGCACAATAAGTAGCTCTGTTTCCTTACATCAAGGGGTTTCCCTATTCAATTTACTCCTCGAAGTACCTTCTGTATGAGTATACAGGCTCTCCCAACGTTCAAGTTGGTTTCCTCAGGGCAGTCTGGCTTCCTCCTCCATCCCAGAGGCCAGCAGTAGGTTTAACGCTGATTATAACTTATTCGTAGTGGGGTGCATGTGTGTGTGTGCGTGCGTGTGTGTGTATGTATGTGTGTGTGTGTGTGTGTGTGTGTGTATGTGTGTGTGTGTGTGTGTGTGTGTGTGTGTGTGTGTGTGTGTGTGTGTGTGTGTGTGTGTGTGTGTGTACGAAAGAGACAGAGAGCACCTGGCAATCTACTTCTGTTCCCTACTTACTTAGTAAACCCTGTGGGTGGTGATGGCTGTTTATAGGGTCACTAAAGCAGTATGACTCATCTCAACTGCAATGGATGGCTGGATGGATGGATGGATGGATGGATGGATGGATGCAGTCCATGATGAATCTCTCAACTTAGAAGGAGATTGTAGCTCATCAGTCATCCACAATAAATGGATAGTTTAATACAGTCATGTTACTGCTGGGAAAATGTGGTTTTCTACATTCAATAGTGTACTGATAAGTACAGAAGTAGCTGTATCTACACCAGTTTTAAAAAAAATTCAGTGCAGGCACTGCAAAGCTTTTTTATGGTGATAATGGAGGAGATATAAACTAGGTTGTGGTTTTAGGCTTTTTATGGCCAGTTAAACATGTTTTCAGCATGGTCACTAATGCCTGGAGGAAACATTTTATTAGAAATTACTTTTAGGATAGTTTGGGATTAAAAAATCAAGGAGGGTATAACGGTTAGTTTTCTTGTTTGACCTGGTTGGGTCTTTAACTGTCTGAAAAAGGTTATGGTCATATATGAAGCTGTTTAGTTCATGCACTCAGGACTCAAGAAAGTTAATGTTGAAATATTTCTTACACTGTCTATGAAGGTGAAATGTGAGACACTGGGCAGACATTAAAGACTATGCTTGGGTCTTTCTTTTTAGCAAGATGAAGACCAAGTATTATCCAGCTAGTGCTGCATGCATCTGCCAAAGAATATGCAACAATTTTATAGCTTAAGAATTGTTTAGTTACAGACGTACATCCTTCTACAGTTCTTGTTCCTGGCCTGTCAGTGTTGCAGTTTGAAAAGTGAAGCTGGATACTATTTTTGTTGAGTTATAGCTGAGTTTCATGCATGCATTGATATTAAGGCTGTTTTCTATCATATATGTATGCATGTGTTCACATGCATTGCTTATTCCTCCATAGTTAAAAGCACCAATACTGAATTGTGGATTTTCTTTAATACAGATAAAGACTGTTGAACTATGGGTGTTAATGTTTGAAAGGGATGTCTTAAGTTGTTGGAAATGTCTCCTGAAAGTAAGAGTAAGAGGAAAGATTAGTTTATGAGGATATATTTCAATTGTCAAAGAAGCATGCAATGAGGAAGATTGAATGCATGTAGAATAACTGAGCTAGCTATATAAATACCAGTATTAGTTGCAACTTCATCTTGGAAACGGTGATACAAATAGTCTAGGCAAAGGATAGTTGTGCATAAAAATCACTGACGGGAATATCTGGATGACTTACAACTTGGTGAAAGGGCTGAATGGAGGCATGAACAACATAAAAGTAGTTTATTGACAGAGATGTTCACCTATTAGTTTATTTTTGTACTCAATACTTTTTTAATTAATGTGTTTGATTTCTATTAAAATGTGTTATAGGATGATGGATAGAATATGAAGACATGGTTAAAATTAGTATGATGGTTTACAACTGAATACACTTTCATGTTATGAACAGGGATGTAGCAAAGGGAAAGGAACAGAAAGGTTTAGCAGACCAGTATGATGTTGGTGTAGAATGGCTGATATAAAAGTAAACAGGGGTATGGGGCAGCTGAAAAAAAGGGGGATGAGAAAAGTGGAGGAGGCCAGCCAGTGGTGAACAATACTAGTCAATCCACTAATGTACAGTAGCTGCCCAGTCAAATTGCCAGTCCTGGCAGAGGAGGTCCTACTACACTGTTTTCTCAAGGCTTGCCTTCTCTTATACTATTAAAAAGAAAAATAAACAATACAGCAACCTAGCCAGTGACAGAAACAGGGGGAAATGGAGGCTAAAGAGAGCAAGCCACTTCTTTTAGAGGTGCAGTCATATAGTAGGAGAAAACATCCAGGTAATAATAAAAAACTGCACCTACATAGGATCATAACTCCTGAAGAAATCTAAAATCAACAGTGACTAATAAATAGCAACCATAGGTACAGTGTAATATCAATAATTATAGTAATCCTTGCCTTAACATTTAATGAGCACTGTAATTATGGAGAAAGGTGATCACTCCTGCAGACCTCAATTAAACAGCACCACAACTGCTCTCACAGACACTGCACACATATGGTACGTGTGTGCATACATGTATATATATATATATATATATATATATATATATATATATATATATATATACATACAGATACAGATAGATGCACACATGCACACAGACAACATACACACTGCTGTAGAAAGCACAACACAGATAATGTAACAGAGCGCACGGGCTGCTCCGTGAATTAGTGCTGTAAAACAGGCTCGTCTTCAAGAGGCACAGGAATTTTGCTGATGCTCTAGCAGATTAGAGGAAGAAAATGGCATGTGACAGAACTTGCTGGAAACAAGTTCAAGTACTTAGACTCCAAGTGCAGAGGGTTTGTTTTTAACAGGCAAATGTCAGATATTTGTATCGTGTCTGGAATGAAAGGCTGATGATAAAGATAAAAGCTGTTGTTAATTTGTGGTATTGAAGATGCTGCAATTTTGTGTATTCTGGGTTCCAAAAAGAATATTTACTGTTACGGAGAAAAAGTGCTATGAGTCTGTGGATTATTTAAATTCCTGAAAGATAATCTGCTGGTGTAAAACAAAAGAACAACTGATTTGTGGTGATTTGTACAGTTATGTGGGTACTAGGAAAATTGATCTTTGCTAAGACGTTTTTGTTTAACTGTTTTCTCCCGTTGAACCTCAAGATGGAATGGACTTCACAAGAAGTCTGTTTGTAGTATTTCTGATTACAAACTCCTGATAAGATATTGTGCTGTTCTTTCTAGATTATGAAAACAGTTGTAAAGAACTTAGCTAAGCAAGGAAGTGTGCTGTGCTTTGATAATCAGTGTACCGCTCAACTGTCCAGATTTTTGCAGAATGTACAGATTTTTGAATCATATTTTTGGTCT
The DNA here is from genome assembly GCF_019279795.1 of Protopterus annectens. Taxonomy (NCBI): domain Eukaryota; kingdom Metazoa; phylum Chordata; order Ceratodontiformes; family Protopteridae; genus Protopterus; species Protopterus annectens. The sequence goes on along the minus strand of NC_056730.1, from coordinate 610,652,456 downwards.
GCTCCTTCTAAAAAGTGTTTTTTTTTTCTGTAAATCATTGAGCACTGAAGTCATTAAATAATGACATACATTTGAATTTCAGACCATATCCTTTAGAAAATGTTTATTGTTGCATGTCTGTTACTCTGGAAACTTTCTAAAATAAATATTTAAAATCTGTCCCTGATTTTGGACCTTTACCCCCTCACACACACACACACACACACACACACACACACACACACACACACACACACACACACACACACACACACACACAAGCACCACCATTATTTTTGGCTTTATCCAGATTTATTGTGCTTAGAAGTTGAAATGTGTACAGTCTAGTTTTAAAGGCTGATATTATTTGTGTTCCTTTCTGTTATTCAACAGCTGAAGTGAAGCTTGTATTTTTTTTTCCATTTGCCTAAGAAAATCTGTTGAATTCTAGTTGAATAATCTGACTTATTTTAGTAAAAACTGAATATACAAATGGCACTTTGACAAACATGCTTGAGACTGAGGAAATTACAGTTTTCCATACCTCTCAAGTGTACCTCATTATGAAGAACATACTTTATTTGGGATCTTAAAAATTTCATGTTCCTCAAAGTTCCACATTGAAAGGGTCTGTCACACACTCACTGTTAGGAATTTTTTAACTGATAATCATGGTAAATAGAAATTAATCATAGTAATTCATTTACAGATCTTTTTTATAAGTAAAACCAGCACATTTTGAGCATTCTATGACCTTCCTAGTTGAAGTTGTTAGTAAGCCGTTAGTACGTGTTCCACATTTTGCCAATTTGTTCCACATTATGAGAACTAGTGCTCCTCATTGTGGAGAAGGAAGTTAAGAGCTATGGTTTCGCCTGGTATAATGTGTTGTAAAGAAATATTACAGAGGTTATCTCCCAAAGGACAAAAGAAGAAAGAAAGAAAGAAAAAAAAAAGAAAAAACAAGACTTGTGCCTCATAACTTAAAAAACTGCACCTGAAAAAATGTTTAAGGCCTAAGAGGCACTCTGCCAAAGCATACATTTTCAGAAAGGTAACCATGGAACAATGCGGCACTACTACAGAAAAAGTTTGCAAAAGAGGATGTCTGCTAAGTAGGACAGCCAAAATATGCAAGCCCTACTCAACTAATGTGAACAGTGCTTTAACTCCTTGGCAGATGCTGTACTGGGGTTTGTTGACTTGATAAACAGTCCACCTTCATCAGAGTAAGAATGTGGAAGAGCAACAGAGTGCCATTTAGAACCTGTCGGAAAAGGTCCTAGTCTTGAATGAGAACTGTAGACACAAGAAGGGATGTCGGCAACTACAGAAAGCAATTTTCAACAACAATGGGCCAATTTGACCACAATTATACCTGCTTATTAGTCCTGGAAAGATCAGTCAAAAATAAAGGACGGGCATCCAGAAAATGGACTAGGCTGGTAGCGCTATTTCTAAGCAAGGAATCCCAAAATGCATACAGTGATTTAGAGCCAGTATATTTCAAAGATTAGGAAAAACTAACTATAGTTAAAAAAGAACCCTAAAAAAATAAATACTAGCCCACTCCAAAGTCACAAATGCAAGTAAAACTCAGAGGTTCCATACGTGTGTTTTATTCACTATATACCAGTCTATTCTCAAAAGTTCAATCTAGTACACTTAGGAAGCAAATGGCTAAACCTGAAGATATTCCAGCACCTTAAATTGTGGAGCTAGTGGTAACATGCCACCTCTTAAGAAGTTTTCAGTCTCCTGTTTCTGTCAAGGATTGGGATAGTTCTACAATAGTAAATCAACTTGGGGACTTAGTTTTTTTTTTTTTTTACAGTGGGGTTCAACCATCCACTGTCCAGCTGTTCCCCCATGTCTCCTGTCCACATACAGATAACATCTGATGGGAGGGAAGGGGAAATGTAAATAGCAGGCACTGACCAGTAATGCTCTCCTGCTGAGGCCATCATTCACAGCGAGGGACAGATGTATAGAGACAAGCTACAATCAGTACATTGCATATGCTGGTAAAAGAACTTTTCTAAGCTCTGCAGCTCAGTGGACTAATGTTCTGATTTGTAGGTAGGGTGGACAATGAGGTGTGACCTGTGAGCACACTCCTACCTAATCCCTCTTGCAGTTGGGTTTCCTTGTGTGTCCAGTCTGGTGATCTTTCCAAGTCTTGGCCTGCACTGGGGTTTGTTGACTTGATAAACAGTCCACCTTCATCAGCACACACTCTACCCCTGGAAGACAACACTCATTATTCCTGACAGTTTTGTCAAATGACTGAACAACTAACTGAACTCAAATTGCCCAGACTATGTTCATGGCTTCACTCCTCCACACCAGTGGAATGGGTATCACACTAGAACTTAACTTTAACATACATAGTACCGAATCCCATTACCCATCAAAATGCTCATGTCAGAGAAATCCACACTAAAATGGAAGGACTGATAAGAACAACCTTCCACAAATCTATAATAAGATAGAAAAATATACACATATTTCAACCTACAGTAGCAAAAGGACTAAAAACAAGTTATAAAAAGTAAACTGTTTTCAGTGCTTTGTAATAGGACACATAGATAAGAACTCCTTATCAAATATTAGATGCATGTATCAGGTAGTTTGCATATGTAGCTAGAAATGATGAGACAGAACCGATGAAGTAAACACGGGAAAGAGAAACAGTCCATGTGTGCAGCGGATAGTGACTAGGCCAGCAGAGGGATGCATACCATGGCTGTAGATGGGACTGGTCACTTACTGTTAACAAGAATCAACCACTAAGTCAGCTATGTGTTACATGGATGGATGGAAAACCAGTACAGGCCTTCAGAGTATGGTAAGTAGAACACATACGTTGTTAGTAAACAGCGGTACAGTGAAAGACGGTGAGTCAGGCATAATATATGTGCACAGGTATTGAAGAGACTACTACACAAGTAAAGCAGTATCTGGTACACCCCTAGGTACATTATAACATTGTGCTGGGTAGCATCCAGTCTTGAACATGAAGTTATTTTAAAATACGACCTACCAAGTTCTTAGATTTGTAAACAGAGGACCACAAGACACCAAACAGGCTGATGTGAGAACAGTCCTCAAGTAAAGCCAAGATGATGGTAAAACAGATGGCACCCAAACTGAGTACGGAGGAGGTGATATTTACTCATCAAAACTGGAATCAAAAGATAATGAAGGAGATGGAGATCTTGCATAAAATTATGAATTCTGTTTGGAGATGCTCTGATACGAAATCAGCCAAGTAGCCCTCCCCATTTTGGTGTGACAGAACTGCAGTAAAATAGAAAGCAAGATGAGCTTGTAAAGCTCAAAATACATCTATACTGATAGCATTCACTAATTGAGAGTAATAATTACAAATAATCAGGCAAGATGAAACTTGGACAAGTCTGAAAGCACCAAAGAGTCAAGGAGTACTTAGTGGCTTCACAAAGCTCAAACTGTTCCTCAGGGTAGAGCCCCTCCCAAGATGTGAAAGCCTAGAGATTTTTTATTCAATCAAGGGATGAAGGTGAAGGAACTGGTATAAAAAACATGTTTTATTGAGCCACCTGGGAGAAATAAGCTTGAATGGAAAGAATGTAAGGTTAGAACTGTGGGAGGAAGTATAATTGAGGCCTTGTAGGAACCCTGTTCCATTCATGTGTGTGAGGCACAAAGTGTTACAACCCCATAACCAGTTCTATAAAGTAGTCATTTGCAGTTAGAATTGGGAATCCATTTGGCCAGACTGTAAGCAGTTTAGACTCTATCTAGGTCCCTGTGCTTAATAGTTACATCCATTCATGAGTAAGGTTGCTCAACCCATTGGGTCTGAGCTGTAGGGAGGTAACAAACCACACCATGTGCTGCAAAACAGGCTTGTCCGCTTTAAAAGACTACAGAAACTGTACTATTGCTTCAACAGCTTAGAAGTGAAAAGGGTTTATAACCAGTAAAGGAATCTGCCTAATAGTGGACGTTTATTAAGTATTTAAACTCTAGATGGAGCTGGTGTGCTTTTGTTCACAACCTTAAATGTAAGAAGAGTGTCAGTGTAAAAAGTTACTATTAACTAGGGTTACTGCAAGCTAATGATAAAACTAAGACCATGTGTGGTCTAAGCAGCTGCTGTTTTATGGATTCTGTATTCCTGAAGGACTACCTACTACTGTGGAGTAAAATAGATTCTAGTCTGTGGATTCGTTAATATAAGACTATTTGCTGATGTACAACAGAGCAGCAACTGACTTGTGGAAATGTATAATTACTAGGAAGACTGTTCTCTGCAAAAAAAAAAGTTTTTGCCTCCTCAGGCAGTTAACTTTATTAAGTGACTGGCTGTGAGCTTTGTTTCTGGCTGCAGAAGAACTCCTGGCAAGGTACTGCACCTAAAAAACTAAACTAGACATGGAAGTGTGCTGTGTTCTATTAACCAGAGTTAAACAATGAGAGACTGTCCTTTTTTTGTTCATTTTGTCAAAGGGTAAAGTGAAAGCCATTCCTTTTAATCTGTTATTCAAAGGCAGAAATAAAACTTGTTTTGTGTTTTTTTTTTTTCCAGTTTGCCTTACCAAACCAGTCAAACTCAAGTTAAATAAAGTGATTTATATACTCAGAAACCAATGGCTTCCTTCCACTTCTGACAGATACATATTTTTTTATTTTTCCTATTTGTTGAAAGGGTAAGCCCACTGGACACAAATGTCTTTCACAGGCATCCCGGTAGCACTGTCTGGTTAAATGATTGGCTCAGAGTCACAAAGCAGGCAAATAAATGTTCAACAAATTAAACGTTGTACCCTGGGCAGTTCTTTCACAGGTGAAACCTTAGTCCTCTCTGCTAACTGCCAAATCTGCAGTAAGTTGATTGGTGATCTTTTATACTATTTATAGCTGTGTGTGTGTGTGTGTGTGTGTGTATGTGTTCTGTAAAAGACCAGTACCTTCTCCAAATTAAACTTCAAAATACATACACCCCTGATTGCAGGGGTAGGGTCCACTGTCCCCACAACCCTATAACAGATAAAGCTGGTTATCTGAAAATGAATAGATGCATGACTCTAACAGCAGCATTATGTCACAATATAAACACTGTAATTTCAAAGAATACAGGATGGGCTGGTCTGTTTGTTCACATTTCATTCAATCTGACCTGTGTGAATTCTGCATTATTTGAAATTAGGGAATTTGTGTGCATTCCCAAGACATGACATTGCCAACAATGGTTATTACACTGTAAGAGGACCAAGGCATCTCTTTCTGTGTGGCAGCTGTCACAGGCATTGCCTGCACAGATCAAATTGCATTTTGTGACGGTTAGATTTTGACAAAGTACCATTTCATCTAATTATGTTTAAGAAAATATGCTTCATCCAATAATACTCCATTCTGTACATACAAGCTCTTACACAAGGATTTTGAATATTGAGCTGCTGCCACAAATTACAGTAGAGAGCTGATTACCCGAACTAATTGGGACCTAGGGTAGTTCAGATAATCAATCTATTCAGATAATCAAACATATAATTGAACCAGATAAAAAACTTCTAAAATCTTGTCTTTTTTCTGCATGCAGGAATACACTTTTCAACCATTTAGTGATTCCAGTGGACAACAAAGAATATTTTTCACACATGCGCGGGCTACAAGCTCAAAAACATGTTCAAGCAAATACGTATAATGTTTACATTTTCAGACTTTTTGATTTTTCCTACCCGAAAACTTTGGAAGACTGGTTCTGTTAACTAATGTTTCAGATAATCGATGTTTGGATAATCAACTCTCTACTGTAGATTTGGTCTTAATTTTCTGTCATGTCACCCACATAAAACTACTACTAAGCACCAAAATGTGAGATGGGTCTATACTCCTACATGTACCAGCGACCTGGCCTGACACAGGGCAATATAGGTGCCTTTAACATAGCAAGATTCTGTGACATCTATCATACAGTATCCAGAACCAATACAGCCCTGTAACATGGCAAGGTATTATATTTATGCAACATCCATCAAAGACTACACTGAACCAATAAGGGCTTGAAATGTGGCAAGATTCTATATGGCAACCATCAGAGACTACACAGACCACATGAGATGCAAATGAGCACCAGTATACAGAAATGAGTAATAAGTGCAACAAAGATTCAAAACTGCATTGCTCATTCCAATATATTAGCTATGTAGTGATATTCCATACCATGCATCTCAGCCTGTGAGTACAAGAATTCTGGACAAAGATAAAATAATGTGGAAACAAAGGCTCAAAATCAGGGTCAAATTTTTTTAATATTGCTCATACACTTAGAAAGTTGCTAAAATCACAGGATTTGCATTAACATGCATTTTTCTGAGGGATATGAAGTCTGAAACTCATGTGCCTGTCATAATTTAGTGACTTCAACATTTAATGAATTGCCAAAAAACCTAAAATTTGGGTCTATATTATAAGCTAAACCGCTTAGCTTGTCGAACGTCAAAATGTCGACAGCTAAACATTGAAAGCTTAAAATCACGAGCAGCCACTTACGTGAATTTTTTCATTAGGAAATAATTCACTTGGTCGTTATCAAGAATATGCCGTTTCCCCAATGTAGAGCAACCTCGGAGTTGGTATATTTAGTTAGGGGGTTGTGGGGGGCACAGCCCCCCACATCGGGAAGTATGGGGGGCAAAGCCCCCCACTTTGTTAGAGTTTGGAAGTTTATTTTAATTTGTGATGGCCAAGCAAATTTTTTCCCGATGAAAAAATTAAAGTAAGTGGCCATTCGCGATTTTAAGCTTTCGCCATTTAGCTATCAACATTTTGGTGTTCGACAAGCTAAGCAGTTGAGATTCTAATATAGACCCTCAAATTTTATGAGGAACAGACCAAAAATATGGATATTCTGTGAAAATCTGAACAGTTAAGAGGTGTGTTTCACACTGCATTTTCTGTTCCAAAGAAATGGCATGATGCACCCCTTTTCCCCATATGGAGTTTACATGTGATGGTTACTCTTACTGGATAGCAAGCTGTCATGCAGAAGTAGAGTAAATGGGAGTCATGCTGTCTCAGAGCAGTGCCGTACAATTGTACATGAGCTGTGACTTTTACTTTCACTGGATTTTCTACCAGCAAGCAACATTTGTTGGGGAGTCCAGAGTGCTGCTGTGCAAATGCAGTCGTTCTAATGGATTTTCAGTTCATCTTTAGTTAACATTTGTTTTCACCTCTTTAATAAGTTTAACAGTATGAAAAAGAAAGATGCCATAATGTAAAAAATAAGGTCGATGTTACTGTATTCTGAAATAGAAAATGCATGTAACGTAGCCAGCTTAAATTACTTAGCATTACTAAAGAATGGCAAAGAATGTGATAACACATTTAGCATACCCATATTTTTAAACTCAGGTATGCTACTTGCCTAGTATAGTGGCTTTCCATAACTATTACTGATAGTAGCCAATAATTATTAAAACACAAAATAGACATGAAATATTTGTGCCACATACTTAGATAAACTGGGCAACAAACTAATGCAAGGCCAAGAAGGCTGGTTTGAAGATTAGGTTCATTTCTACAAACATATAAGTATTAGAGTACACATCAACTACCGGAAGAAAACATGCACCAAAAGATAGTGACATACATTTGGTCATAATTTAACATGAGGAATGCAACCTACTGTAGTTCAAGAAGTCCAGAGCAGTGGACTAAAACTAAATGCCAAGAAATACATAATTGTATCCTCTGGGAAGTCATCCACCCCTGGGAACTATCATATTGACAACATACCACTAACAACTGACCCAGCAGTCAGGGACTTGAGACAGAAAGACAGAGACAGTAATCTAGCCTTTGACCATCAAGTGTCTACAGTACTGAGGAAATCATTCTATGCCGTGCAACTTATAAACAAAGGTATGACATCTAGGTCCATTGAAGTCATTGTTCCACTATATTTGGCATTCATAATACCTTTCATTGAGTAAAATACTACATCTGGTATGTACCTAACCAGGTATATGCAACAACTGGAACTTTCACAGAGGTTTCTCAGTAAAAGAATACAGGGCATAAGGTTCATCCAAAGTTCCCTGAAATTATACAATGCTCAACGCTGCCCTTCTCTCTGCCATAATGCTCAACTGACCTGTTCACATACCCACAGTGTCAGTGCCCTGTACAAATGACTGGTATATGGTACTGGTGAGTATTCATTTATACTCCAGCTGTCATAAATTGGTCCCTATTAATTATGTGAACGTTTTAAAATTTGAATGTCATATGGTCGACACCATATGATCGAACTTTAAAAAAGTTTGAAGGTGAAAAGCAACAGCTCTGTATGGCGCAGATTGGGAAAATTTCCCTTTTCTGCACTGAAGTGAGTTGGTATATTTAAGGGGGGATGGGAGGCGCAGCCCCCCATGTGGGGGGTGCAGGGGGGCTTGCTCAGAGCGCTGTTTTGTTTTTTTTTTTTTTTTTTTTTTATATTATATTTTCAATGTTTCAAACTTCGCTCATATGTTATCGAACATATGAGGTTCGAAGTTTTGAAACTTCGAATATATATAATATAGATCCATGCTAAACAGTTGATGATTCCATTTCTATACTGTGCATCTGTCAACTCACAGAATTAAATGCCTCCTGTATTTCTGCTGCTGCTGGCTTGCAGTGAGTACTGGCACTAAATTTAGGTCTAACATTCAGCAACTGAAACATTAACTTTAGATTACTTAGTAACTGTTGTTGTGATTTTATGAAATGGCTCCCTACTGAAATACTGGCACTCAAAATGCTGAGTGCTGAAAAGCCAGGAAAAAAAAGACTGAGAACCCCAAAAAAGAGCGAATCTTAAAAATCGCTCTTTTTCTTTAAACTTCTTTTTGCATCAGGGGCAAGCCCCCCACACCACCCATACTTATAGATGCCAACACTGAAATTCCCATATCTCAAAGAAAAAGGGAATATTCAAAAAATGGCATATTGTACTTGGTATATGTAAGTCCAATATTTTGGCCATTCAGTATCCGTGTTTTGGGACTTGCTCTACTGGGTCCCAACATTTCAAACATCTACTTATGGAGCTATATCTGAAACTGATACCTGTGTAAAGTCTGTGGCTTCATCTTTTGAAACTGAACCCAATTCTCCACACACTGAAAGATAAATCCCTTCACTATGACCCAGGTGACCAAAGTTTGAATAAAAACTTGAGCTCTGGAACAGCCGAGGTGGTGGATGGGAGTTTCATTCATTCTTTGGGGGGGGGGGGGTTTCAGCGTGCTCTGGTTCTCGGATAGACATTGCTCCTGGCAAGTAGAAGCTTGTCATTGATAAATGACTGCTCTCCAAGTCAATGACAGTAGCTCTCAATGGTACGTGTGTGGGAACAAAAACACTACGGGGGGAAGGTACTGACTAATCTGCACTGATGCTCTGTTATGTCAGCATCAGGTCACAAGGTTATGGTAATTACAAATGCCAAAAAATATAAAAAAGAAATACTGAACCAACAAAGCTGAAATCCAGGAACTTTAATGAATAAAATCCAAACACAAGGATAATGGTAAGCGCTTTTGCGATGAACACACCTCTTCATCAGAAAACACTAACTAAAGCACTCAACGTTTAAATATAAAAATGTGACCAATAAGAAAACACTTGGTAATGATGTCACAGCATGTTAGAAACATTGTGTAAAATATGCATCAGTAGAATTACTTACAAAAATATAAAATATATACATGAACTGGTTATAAAATGCCATAAACATCAGAGGGACATAAAAAAAAAGATAGTAATTCTCTAGCTGTACATATTATAAATCATGACTACACATTTTTTCAGGTTTTTTTGTTCTACAAGTTTTAGATACTAATTTGAGAGGAGGTGATTTAAAAAAATCACACTGTGACTATAGAGCAAAAATGGATTTTATTACTTAATGCTGAAAAACCACCTGGTCTGAATGGAGTCTCTTTATTAAAACTATTTTTAAAAGGATGTCAGTTTAGGCATAAATAATCCCATTTACTCATGGGTTGGCATTTTATAACCAGTTCATGTATATATTTTATATTTTTGTAAGTAATCCTACTGATGTATATTTTACACAATGTTTCTAACATGCTGTGACATCATTACCAAGTGTTTTCTTATTGGTCACATTTTTATATTTAAATGTTGAGTGCTTTAGTTAGTGTTTTCTGATGAAGCGGTGTGTTCATCGCGAAAGCGCGTACCATTATCCTTGTGTTTGGATTTTATTCATTAAAGTTCCTGGATTTCAGCTTTGTTGGTTCGGTATTTCTTTTTTATATTTTTTGCAACTTTGTCTATTATACAGACCTTCACTTTGCTTCCATTTTTATTCCTGGTTCTGTAATTACAGATGTCTCAGTGGCCCATTTCAGATGAAATGGAAGACACTGCTGATGAAGGCAGATGCTGTCTGTTACTGGCTGAGAAGGAGGAAGAGAGCCTAAGGCCTGAGTCCAAGGTAGAAGTTGGACTTAAATGGAGTGAAAGTTACATATATCTAGGCCTGAGGACATACTAGATAAAGTGTCCTTTGGGTCATAGTCTTGGATGGGTATGCCAGATTTTTATAGTTTGGGATATATGTGTGGTCTCTAGTCGAAGACATACTGAATGGATCTTTATGCTGGAATAGAACCACTTGTCCTTGGTAAAGAATATTATTACCGGGACACAATGAACCATCATGGTTTTCTGGAATACCTCCTAAGTGTCCCAAATTCATAGGGCTGTCCCTAATTTTGGCTTCTAATTTTAGATTGTCTTTCCTAAAACAGCACATTTTGAGAAATTCTAAGTTAATAGTACAAATATTTAAAAAATGTCACCAGCTTGGTGTCTTTTCCATATATTTTTTGCTTTGTTCCTACTTTTAGAGATAAAAGGTTCTGAGCTATGCCACATGGATGACAGCTTTCACTGATGAGGGAAAGCTCAGTGGTCAGGAGGCATTGGTTCAAAATGCATAAAAGAAAAAAAAAATACAATTCTCCAGAATAATTTACCATGCGTTATCCATAAATGAAGACGGTTCCCCCTCATGAATTTATTTTGAGGCTTCAGTAGAGAAAATATTACTTGGAGGATAACTGAACCTTATTTTCTATTGCTTGAACCTTTTTTCACTGCGGACCTGATATTTTTCACTTTTTTTCCCTGTTCTTGCTTTGTCAGATACTGCCTACCATAACAATTTTTATCAGAGGTGTGAACATTCATTAAATATTGGGATGTTAGTGTATATAAATACCATATACATGTTTGCTTTATCAGCAGACTTGCAAAGAGGCCTTCAGCATTGGATTCTACATTGCCTTGAGGCTGCACAGATTGATGTCAAATGTCATGCTACAAGGGTGAACCCCACCACTTAGCAATTTGGTTTACTTACTAATAACAGAAAAAAATGGAAATATACACAAATATAACAATTATAAACTTTGCTACAGATTACAAAGATACCCCTTTGCAGCCACACAACAGAGATGCTGTTCTGATAAAGAAGGTAATAGGAGGGTAATAATCACTTACCATAGAAGGCTTCCTCACAGATCATCGCATATGCTGAATACCTATCTATTACATCTAACTTTAGCAGCATTTTGTTTCATAGATAATTTACTGGCATACGCTGGGTAAAGCTTAGCAAATTGTTCAAACTCAAAGCTCCATGGGGTTTCGGGGCTATTCAGTTGTATTTGCCACTCAGCTCTAACAACAAGTCTTGTAGATGTTTATTATAGGCATAGACAGCTCATATATGGCCTCTTATCACAGATGACTTAAAATAAGCTGATCAGATCACCACAATTAGTACATCAATTAGCTCAAGTGTTTAAGTGCTCAGTTTATTTATTTATTCGCATTTGTTGACTGGGAAAGGCCAAATGGGCCAAGAGCAACTTTCCAGTAAAGGCCCGGGAAGAAATGTTTCACAGATGTTCAGTCAGATACAAGCAGAGCAGATTTACAATGTATGAATGTGAAGAACAAGAACATGTAAATGTGAGTGTATTACAATACACAAGCAATCAGTTCTTCTCCTGATACATACAAACAAGATGCTAGTGCTTATATGTGTCTGCTTCATCACTTGTCTGACTTCTCAGCAGAAGAAAGAGTGAGACACGTTCTACACTGTGTGTCAGTGGCCACTCTCTCATCTTGACAACTGGATGGGCAGACACAAATTTACACTAGGGGGTTATCATGTACTGCCATGCTTGATTTGTATAGGGAGCAATATAAAGTACTTGATATAAACTTTTTAAGTGTGTCTGTTTGTCCATATGGCTAGAAATCCTAACTATGTCCCTACATACTTGACCTTGTGCAGTTCAAGCTAATATGGCCAAGCATATGACATTGGATCTTGGTTGATTTGAGGAGATTTCGTGGAACTGCCCCATGGAAGTGACTACAAATTTTTTAAATAGCAGATGGGAAATGAGCACCACTGTGTCTGTTTTAAACCTGGATATGTCACAAAAGACATCCTTTACTTCCGCCAGTATATCAACTTGATTGTAGGAGCTGTTAATATGAACATAGATGTGTGTGGGGAAGAATATTTCTTGATTTACACAGTTGTAATTATTTTATGTGTGTGTGTGTGTGTGTGTGTGTGTGTGTGTGTGTGTGTGTGTGTGTGTGTGTGTGTGTGTGTGTGTGTGAAAATTTCAGTGGGAATCCCAACAGGAAGTGATATTAGTGAGTTTAGTCCAATCCAAGGATAAGTATGACTAATGCCTTAAATCATATTTTCAGAATGAGTGACTCTAAGCAGATGAATCCCACTCAACAAGACACGAGAATTTAAGACTATGGCCTCCTGAAAGTCTCTGAAGTAGTTTTGCTTGCTTTCCACTACCACAGTGAACACCTGTTTCTCAAGTTCCTCTAGGATCACATGGAGATCTGGACTGCTTGATATCCTTCCAGAAAGATTATTCCTAGCCGTGTTTCACCTTGATGAGAAGTCATCCATTTTAGAGAGCTTTGCCTAACTCTTATAGTCAGTTTTACATTTGTTGGAGCCCACAGCAAAGGTTGACGATGGAGGTCCCGACTAATCCTGGTTTAAAATCTACTTATACAGTTGGAGGTGTAGGGTCTGGTGGTTCCAAAAAGCTGTGATGCTTTAGATGTTCAAGGATATATTTTATACTTTTGATAGATAATTATTTGCTAACTGTTCTTTTTTGTCTGATAGCTGGAAGAGTTATGCACAGACCCCCAATATTAACTATATCAATAAATAAAATCAGTGATATTTGTTCATAATTTGAACACATATACTAAAGCTGCCCATAACAAACAAGATCTGTCAGAAGGTTCAATCTCACACACACACACACACACACACACACACACACACACACACACACACACACACACACACACTTTCACACTGAAAGGAAAACTAGAAGAATGACAATTCCCTATGGCACTGTCTTTGGGGTGCTGCAGGAAACTAAGGCATCTGGATAAAATGTGCACACAGATAGGCAGGATGTGCAGACACCAAACAAAAAGAAGTACAGTCAAGATTTCAATGCTACTCTGTGTACCACCGTGCAGACAATGAGATGCTTACACCTATATCCTGCCAAATTCATCAGCAATAACCACTTACTGTGTACAATGTTTATGTCTGATTGTGATGGGAAGTGAAAGAAATTATGTCCATCTTGCTGCTATTACTCACACTGCAACCCCACCCCCACAAAAACACAAGTATAGTTATGATCATTTTACACTGATTTTATGAAATGCAATGCAATACACTATGTAACACTGCTTCTGCAAGTCATATTAGTGACTGAATTGTAGCAAAATAACAGCAAGGGTAAGTCACTTTTATCCAAAGATACTGAACTTATTATTAAAAGTTACTGTATCAATTACATAAACCTCACATCTCTGATTGTAATTTAAAAAAATAACTACAGTAAAGCATTCGAACTTGCTTTACATAAATGCACTCTAGTCCCACAAAATTAAATTAATAATGGATTAACCAGCTCAAATGACAAATGCAGCCTCATACACAGCAATGATAGCTACTTGTTGACTGTGTTCACCTCATATCTCTGTTATAAAATATAAAGGCTGAAGTAATGTATTGCAGCTTTGTTTCACACAAACAGACAGAAGCCACAGGAAAGTATTACAATTTCACACAAAATGACTCTATTCATCCAAAATCCAGATCACGATCCAGATTAATGAGAGTTAACCTTCAGCAAATGACAGCAGGGTGAGTCACTTTCATCTATATGGACAGAGCAATACCCAGCAATGGCAAGTCATTTTGCTGACTATAGTAATATATGTTAACTTTGTTTCACATCAACACAAAGTAGTTCCTCCAAGCCAAGCAACAACTAATAATGGCTAAAGTACAGTATTTCAACTCTTGTTTCACATAAACATACTGTAGCTCTGCCAATCCTACCATCACTGAATAACCAAAAAAAAATGGGCATAATAATGTATATCAATTTTAGTTCAATCAGACACACAGTAGTCCTACAGCTGTAGCACAACCTAGAGTCATGTATAGTACAATTAGTTAATATAGCAATAACTGTGTGGTAAACTAAAGATCTATCTACGGTTGGTGTGTTTTAATCATGAGGGTGAAGCCAGAGTGATTAAACAAAGCCAATCATGGGTAAATCTTCAATATACTAGACCATGGAGTCGGTTATTGCTATTATACAATAACATTATTTAAAAAAAAATTACTTACTTTCTTAAAATAATGCCTTTGCATGACAGTTCTGTGGTGTTCTTCCACTTTCGTTTGATACCCTGCTGCTTTTTTTGATGTACTGCACATACATATGGACTTACATTCCTACACTTACACAGTATATCAGTGCTTTGGAAAGGATGCAATGGAGAAAGGAAGATTTCCATTGCTTCCCCCCCTTTTTTAAATAAGGTTGAAATTCAGACACTTCAGAGGTATGAGAGAGACAGAATGGAGAAAATACAAAGACAATCGGGTATGTTTCTTTAGTTTTTAGTAATGTACCTGATTTGTCTAGTATTTTCTCTGTGCCGTCTCTCTCGTACCTCCAAACTGTCCAGATTTCTAATTTTATTATTTTTTTTTATGGTGAAGAAAACTGAAAAAGTTATAGCATATACTAATAGAAAAAAGTCTGGGCAACCAGACTTTTTTCCACTGCTATACGCTCGATTTACAACGGGCACACTGGTTGGACAGACCAATCAGCGTGCTCATTTTTAAACATTAATGGCCAGTCATTGGATAATTACACTTTTACACTACAGTTACCTGCTTTATCCTTTGCAAGATCACAGGTCAGCCAAAGTTATCTCAGTACTTGAGACTGGAACCACGCAAATGGCAAAATATTCAAACATCAGACACTAGTATCCCTGAAATAACACAAGCTGGGGTGATAGCAAAAAAAAAAAAGATGAATTACAATAATTGGCTTTCTAACTTTTCCAGAAGTACACTTTATGTTTTATTAAGAAGCACACATTTTCCCCACTAATAATTTTTCTAGTAACCAAGGCCCCCAAGAAGTTCAGGACCCTGGTAATTCCAGAGTTCCTCTCCATCAATGCTAGCCCTTCTAATCCTAATACATTAATTGGCACACATCAATTGAAAGGGATAGAAATGCCACTATGGAGAGTTCAACTGTCTTACTGCAGGTGATCAGGGTACTAGTACCGGGGGAGCATTCATCCTATTCTATGATTTCCCCAGAATGTCAGCAAAGAGGAGTTACATGTCATCTTTGAATGATCTTGTTACACTATGTACAGGATATACCATGTGTAAAAATGGAAGGATATTGTCAGTGATGACAATGATGTATTTATCATGAAACATGCAACAACTGGAAAGCCCACAGTGATACCTGACTAAAAGGATATAAGGCCTAAATACACTTCCTACATAGACCAAATCAAAGCCCTGTGTCACTATAATTGGTATCCTACAAACTGGTAAGAACTGTTCAGTGTCTGGCATACAAAGCATACTTTGACTCAGTAACAATGGATTTACTGCCCAACCGCAAGCCAGATGGCATCAGAAACATTCGGTATATGGATCTAAACCTCTTCTGCAACATCAACAGTACGGTCTGGAGGGACAGGTATATCTCACACGGGATACTATAGGTTTGGACCAGACTCCCTATGCACATAAAACAAAGCTCATCCCTGTCCATATTCAAGCACAATTTGGATGTATGGACGAGAAAAGAAAATTTACCCCAAGACTGCCCCCTGTACTACTACTGGACAAATGCATTTCCTAAATAAATAAATGGGAAAAATGCTTTATCCATGCATGACTCCCCACACATAATCTATGGTATGATCCCAGTTATTATTGTTAGGGGTAATATGTAATTATCAGCCACAGGAATGGAAAGGCCAATCTTTAACCAAATGAGATAGGTTAATCTGAGCATAAAAAGGGAAACTGGATAGGCTTCAAATGGCCTGCAAGGGGAGCTAGCTTAGCATCCACCTATAAACCTATGATGACATCAAGCATAATATAAGCCATGTTTATACAGTATGTCAATTAGAACAACTTAAAATATTTGAGAGCGTTAGCAATACATGCTTTTTGCATTTTTTCCTTGTGTGTAAGTTAAGAATTTCACAGTATTTTCATACTTGATGGATAGTAGGTCTCATACATTCCCTAATGTTATAACAGATATGAAACTCAGCCATGATGATAAAGGCAAACTACTGGCTGCGGTTGCTTATCTAGTTTAAAGTTATCATGCAGTCAGACCTGGAGTGGTGTGACAAGTGGCATATGGAAAAATATTTCTGTTACTCTTTAGAATTGACATAGTTTTTTTTTTCAAGAAGATGAAAATAATCTCCCGCCTTACAGCTTCTGAAAGTTGTTCCTTATCTCTGTCATGGTTAATTCTTAGGTCTATACTTATGGCAATATATTAGCTTCATAAATAATATCTGTTTCCTGTAGCTTGTATTCTGACCCAGTGGAAATTCTGAACATGCATGCATGTCTCAAAGGGTAACTCACTTGCCTTTGGTGCAAGAAGATATGAGGACTGTAGGTTCTATTCCTATGTCAAGTATTTTGATTTGTTTTCCAATACTGAAACTCAAGTGTAGCGTAAGTGGGGGATGTTGCATTCCTAAGTCCGCCAACCTTCAGAAGTGATATTAAACTGAGCCCCCATCTATCCAAGTTAGTGATAGCTCAAATGGATATAAAAGATTACATGGCAGTTATCAAAAAGAGAAGGGCAACTTCCCCACTGTCGTGATCGAATATTAGCAAGGCAATATGAATACACCCACGGTCTTCCCTAAAAAGAAGCCAATGACAAGTCATGGCTATGTGTTAAAGAGAGTCTCTTATTAAATTTATTGAGGTTTTACCATATTCTCAAATAAATTATAACATAACTTGTGCTGATATCACTTAAAAGAGTATTCATACTTAATAACATGTATAATATATTCGGCACAATAAAATCTCATTAATAAAACACAGCATTTACTCAAGCATAAACATTTTTTTCTTGTCCACTGCTCTGTGTATTACATAACAAATTTATTTTTGGTGTACAGACCCTTAATCAAAATATTTATTTCTTATTTGTTCTCATGGGCTGAACATACTGGTTCCACTATGAAAGATTAAATTACAAGTCAGTTAAGAGCCAAAGTGCCATACAGAAATGGCTGAAAAACCAGCACAATGACAAATGAACCTGTACACTCACCACCCATGCACCCCTTGAAGCTACCCATACCAGATCCATGGCTGCACAAACACGGAGAGAAATCTCCCAAAATGAAGAAATCATTACTGCCACACACACAGAAACCACATTGGTAGTAGCTTCCTAAAGGAAACAGTTATCTGCATTTTGTACATCGGGGACCTGCGGTACATAGAATCTGGCCTTGGGGAAGTGCAAATATAACAAACCTAATAAACATTCTTTCAACCGCAACCCAAAGCAGAAACAACATACAAATACACAGTCATATCCAAGTGGGACATAAGAACAAAGTACAAAGGCAGCAGTTTACTTCAAGATATAATAATGAATATCTTACACTTGGTTAGTTTGGAAAATATATGTATTCTATTACACTAATAATAGAATATCTGCAATAATGCCAAAAATAAGAGGTCAGCAATCTGTTATATGACCATTTGGCTATTGCTATATAGTACTGATAAAGGAAATGACATGTTTAAACAGAATCATTGTTATGAGCAGCAGTTCTTCAGTCATTTAGCAGCACTAGCACTTTGCTAAAGAATTTACTCCTGGACAATGAATATAAGCAGTACTTAAAGCACCTTCATAAATGGAAACACACTGCAACTGATGAGACAAGATACTGTCCTTTGTACAATGTACCTTTTTATTCTGCCTTTGAAACGCTAGCATGTGTCAGGCATTTTCCTCCTGTCATTATTGTCTTAGTGACTGTTACCGTAGTCTATATCCAGACATACTCCAGAGACAGTACTGAAACACTCTGCCCGTGGCATATCTTAGTTACATGCTCACACCAGTAATGGGTGTATTCATGTAGACTCTGCATGCCACACATTTAGCTTTCTATTATAATTCCTAAATGTTGTCTGATAAAGTGTGGGAAATGACATACCTGTGCATCCCCTGTACTGAGGATAACATCGGCATGATTTTTTGCCCTCTGCTGGCTGTTCAAAGGATCCGGATCATGATAGTCTTTCACTGCTCCAGTAAGGCCAAGGACTATTAGGTGGACAAACACAAAAATCAAACTGCCCTGGCTGGACATTGTCTTCCTTAAAACAATAAAGAATGGTAACAGAATTAAACTAAAAGAAAATGATAAACAGGTTTCCACCTCTTTTTGCAAGCACTATAAAGCAACTACTCCAAGTTTTGTCCAGACAAGGTGTAGAAGATCACTTTACAGATGTCTGTGAGACCATGAGCGTGGCCAGTCTTGTCATTCTGGATTAACTATCCAACCTCTTCTGCAACTGGCTGGCTGTCTATAAAATGAGAAACACTGTTACTACACAAGTTTACACAATAACCAAGTAAAACACTAGCACTGCGCAAACTAATGTTCAAAGATCTGAATGACAGCAGTACAACATATTATGACAGGATTAAGCCAGTAAATTAAAGAAATGGAGAGGTGCTTCTGCAAAACTGTTGAACGTGAAAACCAGAAATGGAGTTACCAGTGGTCAGTATTCATAGATAATTTGCAGCAAACACAGCACATGGGTACACATAAGCAGCCACACAGAAGAATGTTGCAAATCATATTACCAGACAGTGTTATGAAAAGTGAGGAAAAACATGAATGATCACATAAAACATACAAAATGAAAGTGGACACTTTCATGAGTGTATGAGATACACAGAACCTCTGAAACAGGTTAAAACTCACAGTCATAAGGTACATTAGGTATCCAGCAAGTGGCTTGCCACTGTAAGAGCAAACAACTTGTGAAAACTTTTGAAGCTGCAACAAGCAAAGGTGTGCACAGCAGCAGCATTCACAAACCTAAACTTACTGACTATCAGCACCTACACCTCACTGCTGGCGGTTCTAAAAAGAGGCAGGTAGTGCAAATGAAAAAGTACAGTTTTGTACCTACCATAAATGTAGATGTTCGAAGATCCACATTGCTGCAGTCCTTACACTTGGGTAGTCCGCTGTCCTCGGTCGGCCCGACTATCAAAGTATAAGGCTGACGTCGGTCAAGGCGCATTTGACTGACATCAGGACGTCAGGGTACAAATGCGCATGACCGACGTCATAACCTCAGTCTTTTCTTGCCCCAGATGTCAGAAGACCCTAGAAATAAAGGTCAAAACCAAAAGACAGCAAACCAACAACCAACCATCCTAGCACTAATAATATGTACAATATATACAATATATACAATATACATCCTATTAACAACCCAACCCACACAACCGCCTCCAAGAGGGGAAGGAGGGAGGGTAAATTGGACTGCAGCAATGTGGATCTTCGAACATCTACATTTATGGTAGGTACAAAACTGTACTATGTTCTTCATCTCACATTGCTGCAGTCCTTACACTTGGGTAGAATCCCAAAGCAGAGGTAAGGGTGGATGGCGAAACTATAAGGAAGCAGGAGCTGCCAAAATGCCCTGCAAAACAGCAGTGGCAAAACCAGCCCTGGATTTAGAGTAAAGTGGAAGGTGATAATGCCTAGAGAAAGTATGCACTGAACTCCAAGTAGCTGCCTCCAAAATATCCTTAGTTGCCACCCCTCAAAAAGCTGTCAAGTGACAGTAGCCCTAGTGGAATGAGGCCTAATCCCAGCTGGAATTTCCTTGCCATGATGGGAATAACAGAAAGCAATGCAAAACCCAATCCACTTAGAAATAGTTTGTTTTGACACAGGCTTGCCCTGAGAACTCAAAGCAAAAGAAACAAATAACTGCTGAGACTGCCTGAACCCCTTAGTTCTGTCCAAATAATATCGCAACTGCCTGTGTACATCTAAAGTGTGCAAAATCTTCTCCCCTTTATTTTGGGGATTTGCATAAAAAGTAGGCAAATGAATAGTTTGGTTTAAAGCCACACTAGAAACCACTTTAGGCATAAATGAAGGATTAGTAATGTAAAGATACCCTATCCTTATGGAAAATTAAGAAAGGCTCAACCGCCATAAGGGCCTGTAACTCAGAAACCCTTCTTGCAGAGGTAATAGCCAACAAAAAAGCAGTCTTCCATGATAAAAACTTTAACTCAGCAGTAGCTGCAGGCTCAAAAGGTTGTAGAGTGAGTTTCTCCAACACAAAATTGAGATCCCAAGCAGGCGTAGGAGCTCTTCGTGGGGGTCTTATATTCTTTGCCCCTCTAAGAAATTGCTTGAACAAAGGATGAGAAAACAATGGTGGGTCACAATCATAGTGAGCTGAAATTGCTGCAGCATGAACCTTAATAGAAGAGAAGGACAAACCTTTGTCCAGTAACTCAGTAAGATATTGAAGAGCCACACTTAAATTAGGCTCGGAAATATCAAAATCCTTTGCTGCACTCCAAAATAAAAATCTCTTCCATTTATCTGCGTACACTTTCCTTGTACTAGGCCTTCTAGCTTCCAAAATAACATTCAAAACTTGCTGTGGAAGTGGAGGTCCACTACGGTTCAAAACAGAATATGCCAGGCTGTTAGGTGCAGAGAGTGAAGCTTGACATTGAGCAAATGACTGTCCTCCTGAGACAACAGGTGTGGAATCGAAGGTAAAGGCCATGGAGGCTTCCATGCCAAGCTTCTCAGTAATGGGTACCAATGCTGTCGAGGCCAATCTGGAGCTATCAAAATCATCCTTGGCTTGTCTTGTCTGGCCTTCAATAGTACCTTTGGGAGGAGAGGCAGAGGTGGAAAGGCATACACATGAAGATGGCTCCAATTGAAAGAAAGAGCATCCACTTTCCAAGCTGTGGGATGAAACCTTTTTGTGCAAAACTTTGGCAGCTGGTGGTTCAGTGGAGAAGCGAACAGATCTATGTCTGGAGTTCCCCATGACACTGTCAATTTCTGAAATACATGAGGATCCAATTTCCACTCGTGGGGATCCATAATTTGTCTGCTCAACACATCTGCTAAGGAGTTCTGTGCTCCTGGCAGAAACCTTGCCTGAAGATTTAGCTGTAAACTGAGAGCAGTCTCCCACAAAATCATTGCTTGCCTGCAGAGGGATAAGAATGTGTTCCGCCTTGCTTGTTGATGTACCACATGACAGTTGTGTTGTCTGTTAGAATCAAC
This sequence comes from Protopterus annectens, assembly GCF_019279795.1. Classification (NCBI taxonomy): domain Eukaryota; kingdom Metazoa; phylum Chordata; order Ceratodontiformes; family Protopteridae; genus Protopterus; species Protopterus annectens. The sequence goes on along the minus strand of NC_056730.1, from coordinate 610,630,616 downwards.
ACCTGCCCTGGAAGAAGTAAATCCTTGAAAGCTATTAATGCAAACTGGACTGCTAACATCTCTTTCAAGTTGATATGTAGATGCTGTAGTCTGGCAGGCCACTTGTCTTGTATCCACTTTCCATTCAGATGAGCTCCCCAAGCTATGTCTGAGGCATCTGTCGTTAGAATCTGACTCGCCTCTGGCCGGGTCACAGAGAGTCCCTTGTTTAGGTGACATTCCTGAGCCCACCACAAAATTCCTTTTGAATGCAAGGTATTATTTGAATGACAGTGTCCAAATCCTGGCAGTGCTGTGTCCATACATTTTTGAGATACCATTGCAGCTTCCTCATATGCAGTTTGGCATTGGGAAGCACCAGAATACAAGATGCCATGAACCCCAAGGCTTGAAGGACTGTCCTTGCAGTCAGCCTGGACAGATGAGACAACTGATGAAAGTAAAGGGAAAGATTCTTTTGTTTGTCCGGGGTCAAAAGGCCATCTGGGATGCTGTATTCAGTCTCACACCCAGAAAGCACATGTCCTGAGAGGGTACTAGACTGGACTTTATTTCGTTCACAGAATACCCCAGGCATCTTAGCACTGCTATCACATAGTGTAAATGATGAAGAAGTTCGTCCTTTCCTTGAGCCAGAATCAGGCAATCGTCCAAGTAAGGATAAATCTGTATTCCTTTTAGCCTGAGGAAAGCTATCACTGGAGCCAGCACTTTGTGAACACTCTGGGCAGTAGATAAGCCAAAGGGCAATGCAGAGAACTGATAATGAGAATTCCCAGCTCGAAAACGCAGATACTTCCTGCAACACAGTCTGATAGGAACATGAAGATAAGCCTCCTTGAGATCTAAAGTTACCATCCAATGATCTTTGCCCAGCAGAGGTAAAAGCTGCTGTAACGTCAACATTTTGAACTTGGGAATGTCCAGATAAGTGTTGAGGATAGATAGGTCCAAAATTGGTCTCCACGTGTTCCCTTTCTTTGGTACTAGGAACAGGCGAGAATAAAATCCTAGGCCCACCTCTGGCATAGGGACTGGCTGAATGGCCCCTATTTGGAGTAACAGAGAAATTTGCTTGTGAGCCTCTATTCTTTGTGGAGGAGGAACGTCTGGCATGCCTTTGAAAGGAGGCAAGGTATGGAAATAAAACCTGTAACCGTGGTGAATGATATCCAATACCCATCTGTCTTGGGTAATTAAACTCCAATTTTCTTTGAAAAGTGCCAACCTTCCTCCCAAAGGTGCTGCCAGACGAGAAGGCTCTGGCAGCTGAAAAGGTAGGTCATTGGGTCTGTTTACGAAAGGACTGACCCCTGCCCTCACCAAGACTGTGCAGGAGAACTCCCTGTCCTAGGCCTGAAAGAGCCCTGAGCTCTGCCCCTACCACGTCTAGCTCTACCCCTAGACTGGGAATCATAAGAAGGATACGTCCACCCTTTAGCAGGCCAATTTCTACTAAACTTTGGAGGCTGAACCTGCAAAAAATCTTTAACAGTCTGCATAGACTTAGCCTTGTCTTCCATTTTCTTTAAAACAGACTCAACAGGAGAACCAAACAACACATCAGATTGTAAAGGAGCATCTAAAATCCTTGTTTTAACATGGTCAGATAAATTCTGATCCCTCAGCCAGGCGTGCCTGTGAATAACTGACCCAGTAGCAGCCACCCTAGACGAGGCCTGTACAGCATCAAAACCACATTGCAAAGAATGCTTACCCACCTGTTCAGAAACATGTACTAAATCTTGCAACTCTTTACAATCAATACCTTCCGCCAGAGCATCAACCTTAGACTTCAATTGTGAAAGGAGATAATTTTGGTATTTCAACATGTGAAACTGGCAATTCAAGGCCCTCATAGCTAGAGTGGAGGAAGTATAAACTTTCTTTCCCCATCTATCCAAAGCCCTGGCCTCTTTATCAGAAGGAACCGGATTCTTGACAACAGAAGCCTTAACACCTTTAGGCCCCTGGCTAACAGTTTCTGGGTCCGCCCTAGGACTCTTAAAAAGATACTTATGAGCTTCAGGCACCCTGTAATACCTATCCGGTTTAACAGGAGCAGGAGGCAAAGAATCAGGATTAAGAGAAGCCTCTGAAAAAACATCTTCTACCACATCCAAAACAGGAGGTATAGCCAAAGGCCTATGCTGGGGTAAAAACAAAAATTCCTAAGCCTTTTCCTGGAATCAGAGAAGTCCTGACCTTCCCACTTAAAATGTTCCCTCATGGAATGAAGAGTTTCCGAAAATGAAAAATCCTCAGGAGGAGAAGCAGAAGGAGTAGAATCATCCACCTCAGAATCAGAATAAGGAGAATACTCCTGCAAGTCTTCAGCCAAGACTCTGAAACATCCAAGCCTGCTCAAAACTCCCTAACTCAGGCTCCACCCTAGGCCTTTTATCAGGAGGGGCAAGGAACCCCTAATCAAAGTAATCAAATCTTCTGCCATTTTAAGCATATGCTTCTTGGGCACAGTTCCAGAAGAACTAGGGGTGACACCAACTGAAGCTAAACCTGGCCTGCCTCTGGGGAAGCCTTGGAAACAGAAGGAGAGGGCCTAACCACCTTAGGAAGAGAGGGTAGTATAGTAGCCTGAGAAGCCCCTTCAGCCTGACCTGCCTCCTGAGAGGCCACATCCTGCAACAACAAAGTCTCTCCTGGGAACCCAAAGAAACCTCCGTGGAACCACCGGCTCCACCGACACCTCTAAAGAACCGGCGTCCGCACGGACGGTTCTTCTAGCCTAGGCTTAATAGCTTTGTCCTTGCGCTTCTTCGAGGAAGCGGGCGTCGGAGCATCCGACGGCATTTTATAATTGCACCGCTTCCCGAAGACTAACCTGGCACAATCTAACCTTCTCTTTATAGTGCTTATTGAATCTAGCACAAGAGCGGCACCCAACAACGTCGTGCTCAGGCCCTAAACAAGAAATACACAAAGTATGGTAATCTCTATGCGGTATTTGTTTCCCACAAGAAATACAGTTATTCACTTTTTCTGACATCCGGTAAACCACTGAGGCAAGAAAAACTAAAATATTCCCCAACGGGGTACTTAGCCAACTTTGAGTCGGTCTGAAACTCCGGAATCGAAAAATTTCAGAACGCCAACCGGCACTTGCAAAGCTGCTTCTGCATCGGACCATGCGGCAAAAAAGACTGAGGATATGACGTCGGTCATGCGCATTTGTACCCTGACGTCCTGATGTCAGTCAAATGCGCCTTGACCGACGTCAGCCTTATACTTTGATAGTCGGGCCGACCGAGGACAGCGGACTACCCAAGTGTAAGGACTGCAGCAATGTGAGATGAAGAACATCTGTCCTGGCAATGGATTATATACAACCAGCCAAAACACTACCAGTTGATAGACTATTTCTGTGCAGACAGGGACAGATTGACATGTATCACTCACAAACTGGCGTGAGAGGAACGTGTAGCTCTTACTGTACACAGGGATATTCCAAAGGAAAACAAAAGTCACACTGGATATACCCCAGGTGACAGCATGCAGAGTGCTCACTATGTTCTCTGTAGGCTGCTATTAAATCTAAAGGAGCACATTTAATTTCCAAGCACACCAGGATTGACAGCCACCATAATTCATGGCTTCTTTGACATTGCTCATCTCCCCAAACTACTGGGTGCTATCGATTACACACATATGGTAAGAAAGGCCCCATCCTTGCAGACAACAGTATGTACAAAGAGGAGCAACATTTTGTCAACTGTTAGGTGGTGATATAGAATGCACAGGGATTGATAATAATACATGTGCATAGCTCCCCCCCTCCGGCAATGTCTATGATTCACACATCTGGCACATAAGCACCACCTCCTCATGCATAAGGAAATTCCACAGGCACACCTTATTGGTAAGTGCAGGTACTATGGGAAGTGAATATATACATAGCCAAGACAGATAAGGGTACACATGTGTCATCTCCCACATGCTCTTACTGTGTTACAGGTGATGCAGGATACCCCCTAGATCTCTGATTCATAATTCCATAGGGAACCCAAACAGCAATGGAAAACAGCAGGAATAACACCACTCATGTTCAAACTGGAAACATCACAGAGTGTGTATGCTCAGCCTGCTAAAGGCACAGTTCAGATGTCTCAATGTGTCTGAAGGCTCTGCAATAAGCCATTTCCACTGCTTGCAAGATGTTCATAACATGCCACATTCTAAACATGATTACCAAGAAGCATACAGGCCTGACATCCATCCTGGAAACCTCCAGACTCACTATAGCTAGCCCTGCCACAGTCAGACCACCAACATCATCATGTAAAGAAAGTGAGGCCAAAGGACAATGAACAACAGCTACACTCTCCCAAAAAAATAACAGGCTCAGTGGAGCAGGGGATCTAGTGGGCCTATGATGAACATATACTGGCAGTGTCACAGAGAACAAGCATGATGAACACATACTGGCAGTGTCACAGAGAACAAGCATGATGCAGGCAGTGTTATTAAGCAATTATTCTGGGCAGTGCATGTTCGAGTCACATCATGCATCCGTTATTGCCACATATGAAGGAGGGTAGAGAGGGTTGCAGTTATCATCAGCATCTGCACAGACAACAAGGTGCACAACAGTACATGGCTCACATCACAACCTGCATGGAGGTCAAGTAACTAGAGATGGAGATGGGGGTCTTGTGACAAAGGCTACTCTACATAATACATAACGTCTTTCAGTGACAAGAAGCAGTTGGCTCTATGGGACTGTGAGTAGAAGGGAGTGTGACCATAATCTGGGTTTGCTACTGTGTCTTGCAACAGTTTGAACACAAGTCCCCTGTCAGAGGATGCTATGCAACTTCAGAAATAAGATCTTTATGTATTTCACTGAGAAAGTATCCTGACCCTGAAGGCTGGCAGTTATCACTGTCCACGACATGAGGTGGAAGACTCAGATACCTGAAGACTCACAGGAACAGAATGTATTACCCTGTGATGGCCTCTCATTGCAACCATCTTGGGTAAGTATCTGTCCACGATTCAGATAACACTACTGGTACAGCAGTGATGGTGGATATAGAAGTCATGTGTTCAACCATAGTTATAATGTTCTCTTAGTATGGCACTGTCCCTGGCTCTACAGTATCACCAATGTGTTGGCAGTGGTGGTTAGCAGTGCCCTGTACAACAGCTCACACTTAGTTTGTACGATATACCTGTAAAGCTGGTACTTGGACATAAACCTTTAACACAGAAAGGCTCTGCATGGAGGTAAGTTTGAGGCAGCTAGTTAGTGCACTGAACAGCACTAATACCAGATGATAGCACTATCTAACAGCTAGCCTTAACCCTAGACATGACTCATGTGACCCCTGTAAAACCAAGTCCCTAAATCATAACAGCCCAACCCTAATGCAGGTCCTGACAACATGGATATGCAATTTTCTAATGCCTCTCTGGCCAACTTGGAAGACATAGGTATCCTAAGATAATGTAGTAAATGTCTAATGTACTCAGACAGCCTTTTAATTCTAACAAAAATTAACAAAGTATGCCAAGGATGTATATATACATAACTTTGTTGGAAGCAAACATCTGGCTTACAAACAAGGTTGTCAAGCACGCATACAATACATCCTTCACACATGCCACCACACATACATAGACCTTCTTAAAAGAAACCTTCCAAAACCTTAAAGACCTCCTAAACCATCATACATCAACACCTACACACATTAATCACTAAAGCACACACCAAAAGCAACACCTAATGACAGGCATAAGCCCACACATAATGGTCCCCCAAAACAAAGCCCATAAAACAAGCAAACACTTTACCTAGTATTCTTGTCATACAGGATTCTGTTGTAAGACACAGTGATGCCCCTATCATCAGGATGAGCAAACAGAAGATAACGGCTGGTTGCCTGTCTGGAGCTAGAATCGGCGATATCACATACACACTCAAATCACTGCACCACAGGTACCAATACGATTCTATCACACTCTGTTTTGGAGTAAATGACCTGAGACATACTGGAATATATGAAGATAGACATTGCAGACCTCTCTGTATATGTGTCACACACAGGCACTTGCCTTGCATTGAGCAGCATTCTACCTTCACGAAGTATGATGCCACAGTTTGAACAGAAAATTATTGATTTTAATAACTGATTAGGTTCTGGGGTCACTCTAGGAGGATGTAATATCCATCAGTATCAGAGGACATGGTTAACAGACCACACTGCTTTGCCAACATCTGCACCTTTCCCTCCTAAACTTTCAGATATTGTCTAAAACTTTATCCATCTCCCTTGGAGCCTTTTTGGTAATGCCAAAATGACAAAACTACTAGCATAGCAAAAAAAATCCTCAAAGCAACCTTAAAGTGTTACTCTTCAATGCTATGAGCCTAAATAAGAAACTTTGCAAATTACAAGCTCTCCTCACTCTGGAGGATTTAGACATCTGTGCTGTTACTGAGACTTTGTTTAAAGCCACAGAAAACACTCAGGCAGTGCAAAGCTACAGTGTCTTCCACACATTCAGACCAACAATAACAGAGAGGCTAAAGGTGGAGGAGTCTCAATCTATGTTAGCAACAAATACAGCTCCAAGTTGGTTAAACAGGGTGCTGCCCTAGAGTTCATCCACATTCAAGTCTCCATAGACAAGAATCCTTGCCTTTTCCTGGCTAGCTACAGGTCATTCTTTATGACCCACAATGCTCACAACTCTTACTTAGACCTACAAGACATATTCACCATCTAACCAAATGCCCTGTTTATGGGAATCTCTAACTACCGCTCTATAGATTTTGAAATGTATATTGCTTCTAACTCACAGACACATTTCCTGGAGTTTATCAACACGTATACCCTATACTAGATAATGCCCAATCCAACCAGAGGATCAAGCATACTGGACCTAGTACTCACCAACATGGGACAGCATTGCACCCCCCCCTCCATATCACATCTTCATCTGTGATGTCGTACCACAAAGCTGTCTCCCTTGAAAAAAATCAACCTGGAAAACCCAGAACTATTCTAAAGCAAACTACATCCTATTAAGTAACAGTATGTCAAAATTCACAGCTCCCCCATACCCCGGGAACATAGCTAGCTATGCAGAAATATTCACAAAAACTCTGTATAAATATGTAAATGGCTGCACTGAGGTTGTCATACCTACCAGAATTAAGACCAAATCTAACACCAAAAAGAAACCCCACTGGTGGAAGCCTTACCTTAACAGGGTATGTAACAAAAGAAAAATGTCATGGCCAAAATTGGAAAAGACAACTCTCACAGAGACAAGAGCTCTCTAATTCAACTAAACTAGAAATTAAGAGGTCTAATAAAGTCCAACAAGGCCAATTATGAGTTCAGGATAGCCTCGTAGGGCAAAGACAATCACAAGATCTTTTTCAGATACGGCAGGAACCTTAAAGGTAATACTCAGCAGTGTGCAGAACTGGTGGTAAACGGCACAACCTGCACTGACCAAGATGACATAGTAAATCTACTAGCTGATATATTTAGCTCTAACTTCACCTCCAAATCTCTCCTGTGAAATCCCTTCTAACATACCCCCAAACTATCAATAGAAAGCAGGTCCTGGTGGCGCTTGCTAAAGCCAGAAACACTGCTTCAGTGGGCCCTGACAATATCCCTGGTTGCCTCCTGAATAGCCTAAAACATGACCTGGCAGGACCACTTGAGGCACTCCAACTACAGCCTCAAAGAGTTTTTTTTTGCCAGGTGACTGAATGGCTACAACAGCATCCCACTTCATAAGGGTGGACCATCAACTAATCCTGGGAAATACCCATCAGTCTGACAATGCTAATATGCAAAGCCATGCAATGAATTACCATGGAAATGAACAAGGACATTGGCAACCTACAGACACTGAAACCATCCCAGTTTTGCTTTGTGATGTAAAGGTCTTATCTACTCTACCTGGTAGATTTCTTAGAGAGGGTCACCAGGTCTATGGATGAGGTGAAAATAGTGCATACGGCCTACTTTGACCTGACAAAGACATTCTGTATAATACCCCACTCAGGTAGTATTAACAAACTCTCAGAACTAGGCATAAATTTCTACATAACTTACTAGATTGCTGGCTGGCACACAGATAGGACCCAAAAAGTCAGGATCGGTGAGACCACCTCCACCAGAAGATCGGTCATCAGCAGAGTTTCTCAGAGCACCATGTTGGGTCCACTCCTGCTTGACATCTACTTCTCAGAAGTCAAGGTTATGTCAAAGGCTTCTGGCTCACCAAGTTCGCAGATGACTATACATTGGGAGCTATCATAAAACTACAGTGCTAACACCCTACAAGAGGGTATAATTCAAACAAATGACTGGTGCCAAAGCCATGGATTAAAACTCAGCGAGAAGAAATTATTATAGTGCCATTAGGAAACTCATACACCCAAGATAATTAATCCATCAATAAAACACACCTAAGAGTCGAACCAGTAGTCAGGAATCTGGGAACATACATAGACAATAATCTGGCCTTTGTCTAACATGTAGCCAAGATGGTAAGAAAATCATTCTATGTCACCCAACTCATAAGCAAGGGTATGGCATCCAGGTCCAAGGAAGTTATAGTACCACTCTACTCAGCCCTTATCAAACCCAGCATTGAATAATGCTTCTTTTGGCATGTACCAAACCAGGCACCTGCAACATTTGGAATACCCACAAAGGTTCCAAACCAGGAGAATCCAGGGTATGAATACCCTGTCCTACATAGATTGCCTTAAGATGCTGTCTCTGTACTCAGTCTCCTACAGATTTTTGCCTGGCATATTAGACATCCTCTAACCCAGTTCTGATGATCTCGTGACCATCTGCAAAACAAACGGCACCAGAAACACTCCATCCAGGGATCTGAACTTTGTCATGCTGGACAGACAGATATGTATTTCAAAGGTTCCCTGTGCTAGAGAATAAGCAACACATCCACATGAATCAGAGTTCAGCCCTGACTCTATTCAAATGAAACCTTGATATTAGTTGAGAAATCATAAATTCATCCCCAGTCTAGCCACTGTGTCTCTGATAGACAGAGGTCGACAGTAAGTAAAGTAATCTCCAACTAACATACCCCCCCATGCATAACCTTTAGCTACCTCCATGTTAACATACTCCACCATACAGGTGTCCATGGTACTTGGGGACAAAAGTGGGTTGGGCTGAAGGGTTAGGCTTATAAAGACCCTGGCATCATCATTAACCACACACCACACAGATCATCTCCATGTTGGCATGAGTAGCAGCCGACTCTGCCAGGATGTTAGCCCTGCACCTCTGTTGACTGAGTGCTACCACTGACTACAAACCTGGGTTGTGCTTTGAAATGGTGCCAGGATCCACTTCTAGGCTGCCATGCCGTATGCTCCTCAGCTGCTACTGTCACCACCGGAGGAGCAGTGCTGCTGCTGCTCTCTGTCCCTGAATAGCTCCCTAACAGGGGGAGATAAGCTCAGGTGTGGGTGGAGCCATACTTTCCTCAGTGAACGAAGGGAAGAAGGTTCACCCAGGAGGGAAATGGGTAGTATTTGTGTGTTCTCTGGCTGTGGCTTGATCTATAGCCTGGAATCATTATCACACCAGGCATAAGTGCTAAAATCAGCTTGTTGTCCTGACTCAACCAGCATTGGTGTAGCCATAAAAGTGGTCTGGCTTGTGAATATACAATGCAAGACAGAAAACTGTGATTCTGAACACTGATTCTACATAAGGCCTGAGTTATACAAGCAGACAGTGGTACAAATTATGCAAATATAACACAAAGCATGCTTCCTCTGCTTTTCCTGTGTACCAGCACATCTGATATAGCTATAGGAAACAAATAGGTTCGTAGGTTCATAGGTAGGTACTAGGCTATCTGCCCAAAGGCATTTATAAGCCTAGCCAGAACGTGTTGACTTTTGACGCCCCCATAGATTAGTTCCCTGTGCCTCTATCCAGCAGAGCCACTGAAGTGATCCCCAGGGTAAACTTTCTGTTTCCCATCCACTTATCAAGGTTTCTCTTGAAGAGTGTTAGCGAGGAGCTCTGCCTAATGTAGATTAGAATCTTGTTCCAAAGCATAGGAAGTCTCTGGGACAGGAATCTATCCCTCCAGCATGTCCTACTTATTGTTGTGGTGAGGTTTAGATCCCTAGAGAATGTGGCTCGAGGGGATATGGTTTTCTTTAGGTGGAGCATGTCCATCAATTCTGGGTTGGACATGGCCTTGTATGTCAGGCATAGATCACCTCTGAGTAGGCGGTATGCAACTGAGTACAGCTGGAGTTTCTTCAGTCGAGCTGCATACGGCATCTGTTTGAGGCCAGTGATCCTCTTGGTGAGGTACTTCTGTGGTCTTTCAAGCTGTTGTAGGTGTCTTGTAAGGTACATCCCAAATGGGGCATTGTACTCTATGATGGGTCTGATGAGTGATGAGTGGAGGGGCACAATGACCTCTTTTGATCTGGATGCAAACCCTTTTGTAATTAGGTGGGCCACATAGAAGGATTTTCTAACCACTTTGGCAATGTGATTATCAAAGGAGAGATTACTATCTACTTGGGTCCCCAGATCCTTTATTACATCTTCCATATTTAGGGGACTACCACCTATGTGGTAGTTTGTGGGTACTTTGTTTTTTCCAAAGGGGATGACTATGCACTTTTTGGCATTTAGCTTGAGGCCATGATTTTGACACCAGGTATCCGTCTCAGTGAGACCCTTTTGGAGGATGTCTGTGTCAGCCAGAGAGTCAATTATAGCCCCTAGTTTGCAGTCGTCTGCGAACCTGGTCAGCCATAGTCCTCCTGTGCTTGCCTGTACCTCTGACAAGTACATGCCAAACAGCAGGGGTCCTAGGACTGAGCCCTGGGGAATGCCACTTGTAACCAGTTTAGAGTCGGACCTAGCTCCCGCAACTCTCACCATGTGGGTTCTGTCCATGAGCCAGCTGGCAACCCATCTTGTGATGTAGGGGTTTATGTTCAGGCTGGTGAGCTTGTCTATAATACCAGAATGGGGAATGGTGTTGAAGGCCTTTGCGAGGTCTAGGTAGGCTGTGTGTACCACCTTTCCCTCGTCTATAGCCTTGGTAACTGTCTCAAAGAAGTCCACCAGATTTAGGAGGCATGATCTGCCCTTAACAAAGCTGAACTGGGTAGGGTCCAGTGTTTGGTGGTTCCCAATATCTCTGTTAATGAGTTCCATGATGATGCGCTCCATAGCCTTGCAGACCAAGCTAGTCAGCCTTATATGGTGAGAGTTCCCAGCGTCTGTTGTGGCTCCACCTTTGTGGAGTGGAATAACCATTGCAGTGCACCACTCTATGGGTTCATAGCCTGTGGAGAGGCTGAGTTTGAACAGTGTGTTTGGGTGAGGGGTTAGTTCATCTTTGAGCTCATGTAGGACACAGCCTGGGACACTGTCCGGTCCCATTGATGCTGTGTTTTTGGCTTTGGAGAGGGCTGTTTTAACCTGAGTGTCTGTGATTGCAGGGGCTCTACATTCTTCTGGTATGGTTATGGGCCCTTTTGGGGTGAGAGGGGGGTGAAGTTTGCACTGAACCTGTCTGCCAGGATGTTGGCGATATCGGTCGGTTCTGTGTATTTTGTGCCATTCTGCACTAACTCCGAGCAGATCTGAGCATTGCCACTTAGATTCTTGACATAGCTAAACAATACCTTGTGGTTATCTTTGGAATCCTTGGCAATTTTTCTTTCGAAGCTAGCCTTGGATGATTTTATGAGGGATTGTAGTTTCTTGCTGATACTGATCAGGGATGTCTTCACTTCTTGGGATTTTACTCTTTTCTGTACTAGTTTCCTCCTTCTAATTGTATAGCTTGTTTATGGCAGGGGTCCACCAGACTGATTTCCTTTTCTTGGAGGAGTGAGTCTTGGTTTTGCTTGGGATAGCACAATCCATGCATTCTTGTAGGTACCCACAGAATGCATTAGTAAAGGATTTTTGCAGCTTGGACAGCGTTATCCTTTAGCATGGGGGCTTTGAAACTTTCCACCTTGGTCTTAAATAATCTGAAGTTTGATTTTGAAAAGTTTTTTGCAGTGGTTTCCTTGACCGGGGGTGGGGGCAGAATGTGGATATCCAGAGTGATTTGTTTATGGTCAGATCTAACTAGCAAGGGGCTGATCTCCGGTGTGGAACACCAGTCGCCCATGTTGGTGATGACTAGGTCCAATATGTTGTCACCTCTGATGGGAGTGTTGACCAGTTGATCCAGGGTGTTTGAGTTTATAAATTCTAGGAAATGTTGGGCAAGGGAGTTAGTACTTGAGTAGTTCTCCCAGTTAATGTTTGGGTAATTGAAATCACCCAATATTAGGGTGTTTGGTGGGATCTTTATGTTTCCCAGTGTTTCCAGAGATGCGGAATGGGGGACCTGGGACATGGTGGGTGATCTGTAGCAAGCTGCAATTTGAATTGCAGTTTTGCCCGTTGTTAGTTGCATGTGGATGAGTTCTGAAGCACTGTGCTGTGCCACTAATCTGGAGGTGTGGGTATCCTTGATGAATATGGATACGCCCCCTCTTTTGTATTTTGGTCCGGGTTCTGTGGCAGAAATGTATGGTATGAGTTGTAGCCTTGTAGTGCTGGATGCTCTCTGGAGCCTTAAACCAGGTTTCTGTTACTGCACATATATCGATTTTCTCCATACTGAGCAGTGCCTCGAGTGCGTGCATTTTGAGGTTTCGACTTCTGGCATTGAGTACCATTATCCTCAGTTTGCAGTGCTATTTGTGGCATGTTAACATACACAATGCACAGCTGCTATACAAACATGTCATATGATTACTAACATGGTTTATCTCCCTCTGAGATCTATGACAGATGTCCTTTTGTGGAACTTGTGTTCACGTCTTGGTGTACGATACCTGTGCCTTCATCATCTCTATTAATGGGCACTATGGGCTCAACTTTGTCAGTTACGTTTAGAATGAGAGTTGGCCCACCCTCTAGTGGCTGATCTTTTTGATGATATGTTGCATGTCTTTTTGCAGGACCACGTCATCATTTTTGTGACATGCCACCAAAATTATTTATATGTGGACTACCACCCACCAACAAAACTGATGTCATGGAATCTCTGTCTCCTAGATATGGTTCACTACAGACTGGTGAGAACCCTGTTGTCCTATCAGCTAGCACAAATGGATGTTGACTGCCTGAAGCAAAATGCCATTTGCAGCTTAGTTGGAAGTGACCAACTCCTGCTAACCTACCTCCACCATTTGAAGGACATAAGGAATTATAAGACAGCAGCACGCTGCTGTAAACCAGTGACTGCTGGGAATGGTAGGCTATCAATTCTTAACAGTGGATTGTTATAGGTATACATAATATGACAGATCTGATGAAGAAAAACAACAAAGTAGGTGCTACAGATATGCTGTGCCTTGAGAGTGGAGTTCTATGATATGCCATCCCAGTGATAGGGACAGTAATGCACATGTGTAGAGCTGGGATAGCTGTAACAATCAGGCTCACAGTGACATACAAATGAAGAGTGGGTTTACTAACAGTTTGTATAGAGGGAGAATATGTGGTAACTTGAGAGTCTGACACTGGGTTCCTGTGGTACGGTATTGGGGTTACACATGGGACACCCAAGGCAGTTATCCCCATAGCATATCCTCATAGCATGTAGGTGTAAGACATATAAGATAATGCAGGGATATGCAACCCTGACAGAGTTGTCTTCCATCAACTACAGTGTAAATATTCTATTAAAAACATTGCATATGAGCTATATGTAGGTATCAATTGCAAGGAATACTACAAATTAATATGTTTACCTAGGTAATGGCTCACATGTACATCACACCAAAGATACACCTCTTACCCCAGTACTGCAGAATACTGACAAGGCTGTGTTTTCTGCAAACTCTGCTCCTCTGCTGCCAGAAACTTGCTGTACAATGTTGTACAGATGCTGCTGTTAATTCTTTGGTCCGCAGTTAGATATGTAAAATGGCATCCATCCTTTTAAGTCACAGGACTACCAGTTTGGACAGCATGCATTGAAATGACACCAAGTTCAAATTACATCTATGAATTACTATATTTCATCAAAGCACATAGGTAACAGATCCCAGCATGCTGCCAACAACACCATGAGTGAGGATTTCTTTATGCTGACTGCATTTATATGCACATTGTACTTTGTGCCTGTGCTAGGCTGTACTGCTCACAACTCAGACCTCACACTTCCATCACAAATCCCAGGCCAGACATTCACAGTAAAAACTGCAGCCACTAATGCCTCTCCGAGAATTCTTATCCGGTGTGTTAGGGAGAGCAAAATTATGCCCTGTCTACTGCATGGTCAGTTCAGAGAGTAGATACTGAGACACTATTAGGACCATTTCCAAAGATGGATGCTTGGCTTGATCTGGTGAGCTGCCAAGTGAGACACACTGGCACCCCCAGAACTGCTGAGCAATGCAAGCACTAGTATAATGACCTGCTGCATCACTACCCTGAAGATCTTCAGCAGATGGAAGCAGATGTTAGGCAGGAACAGTCTGAATGGTAAAGTATTTGCAGTCCCTACTGTTTTCAAAGTTTAATTTAACTTTTCTTCTGTCGTACAGAACAATGTGCCTAATAATGGCTGTTTCCTCTGATAGCTACCACAACATACCACATGGGTTACTGTGGGGGGCTGTCACTGTACATTGTTGCTTGTCTGTCTTTTCATGGCATTGCAGCAATTTATGGGATATTGCATAAATGTTCCATTGCGAGACAGTGTTCACAATTTTAAGCTAATGCTATCTTGCATGTCCACGTGGGGGCTATAGCCTAGCTGTGAAACTGTAGGCACATGTCTACATTTCTACTTTCATGCATGTATAGGTCAGCTTAAAGCTTAACTGTGAAGCTGTGGACACATCTCCACACTTTTTCTATCATGTACGTACACCTGGGAATGAAGGTTTGCAGTGGTGTGTGTGTATCACATTTACTCCTGTGGAAGAAAGATATTTTCTCCCTTGTGTCTTTTAGCACAGATACAAATGGAGGACAATCATGTTGACTACTACAGGAAGCAGGTGAGACTTGCATAACAGCATGGTTAGTTTAATAATTACTTTGTAGTACTACATTAACAGTATGATTTGTAGACCTTCTTCCTAGTATTATCCTTCCTACTGTGTCCCCCTCCTGCAAGCCATGATGCTAAACAAAGCATCAGCCATAGCTGGCCCTTTTCCCCTGTGGCTGCAGTTGTGATGGGTGTGCTAAGACTGCCTAGCCAGGTGGTTTCCTACCTCTCACAAGGAGGTAATCTTGTCTGACTGCAAGCTAGGCCCTAGTCATCACTGTAAAATTAAATTTGTGAGGCAGTTGAAACAGATATATGTCTGTTGGGTAGCTGCAGCCTTGTCTATTCTGGAGCACATAGTAGATGCCTTTAGGCCACAGGTCCCTGCCATCAGGCCACAAGAGGAGGGTGTGACTCCTCACCATCATCAACCAACCCTGAATTGTATTCTAGGTGAACATGACATCTCTTTACGTCACTTATCAACTAGCATGCTGCTCTTACTTTATGCCACTTAGCAGCCAGCAAGCTGTTCTTACTGTTCCTATCCTCAGCCAGGTGTACCCCATCCTACTGTGCCACAACTAATCCCTTGTGCCTTGACCACTATTCTCCATCATCATCATTTGTCCTCACTCCTTTTGCATCTGTTCTGACCATGATTCATCATCCTAGTATGTGCACATACACCCTGTAAATACTGTTTGGTATTTACTCATGTACTCTCATAGACTACCTTTCTACATCTTTCATCCCCTTGTTTCCCATATCATTATTCTCTTCATACCTCCTCTCTACAAATGTATGTTTGTGTTCATGTATGTGTATATGCATGTATGTTTGTTATATATATATAAAATCTTGCCTACCCCACAAAAAATATGCTCTGCCTACCTCCTATGCATACATTGAGAGAGAGAGAGAGATACATACAGCCAGAAATACATTTCCAAAAATTATTTTTCTTTCTTTCTTATTTACCTTTTTTGTGTGTGCACTTCGGCTTTATAGTTTTTCCCCATTTTCTACAGTAATGTACTATGTGCTGCAAGCTAGTACACTGTGGCTCTTACTGGCAGCCTGCTCTTCCATATCCTGATTCATGCTTTCTAATGACTTTAAGTATTATGAGATCTGCACTAACTGGTATGTGGCCAGTATCTTGTTCTACAGCTTAATCTTGCTCTGCCCCACTTTGCTTGCTTGCAGCTTTTAGCCTTGCATGAGTTTCACCACTGGAACACAGCTAGATGCTCAGCTGTGCAGACTGTCACCATTTGTATATTCCTGTCTGCTTTGCCGTGCAGTGTATTGCCACTATAAGTGGCACAAGCCTTGCTCAGGGGTCTATATTAGAGCAGCGAATGGACTAAATAGCGAAAGCTATTTAGTCAATCCGATACTGTCGAAATGGCAAAATAGCAAAGCCACGGAACATCGACTTTTTTCCCAGGGAAAAAATTTGGTGGGTCGTCTTTGGGACTTTGCCATTTCCTCCACTATGGTGCGATCTCAAAGTTGGTATATTTAAGTAGGGGGGTGTGGGGGGCAAAGCCCCCCACTTATCTCTGTGTTTTTATTTATTTTTTTTATTTTTTTGCGGAGCAGTGAATTTTTTCCCCTGGGAAAAATGTCACTGCTCCGTGTGTTCAATATTTTGTGGTTTAGACATTATCGGTACGATGAAATAGCGTTCGCTATTTTAATCGTGCGATAATGTAATATAGATGCTTGCTCAGCTACACAGGGTCTCTCTATGAGTGCTGTTCACTATGGCCAGAAATTTAAAAAACAAGACTTCTCATCCCACGTGTTTCACTGGGTGTGTCTAAGCAAAGTTGGTTAAACACATTTCATAGGTTCCCACTATTAGTTAACATTTCTACATCTCATAACTAACAACTCCTCCTGCAGAGTATCTCTTAGCAAGTTATTTAACCAGACAGTTTTCCCAGGACACACCTGAAAAGGGACACTTGTGTCCACTGTGCGTACCCAATTAATACATGAGAAGAAATCTCAAGGGGCATCATTTAATTTAAATGATCAAAATAACTATAATGTATGGAGCACAGTGATTACACTCTGATATCCAGAAAAAGACAAATCAATTAAGTGCTTATGTGATGATGTGAGGTATTGCTAGCTGTGTCAGGAGAAGAAAGGCAGTGGATGTGTAACATATGCCAGCATAGCTAGCTAGAGTTTTGTAAAGAATTATATATCATTTGTATATCAAACTGATTTATACAGGTGCTTGCATTGAAAATATATATGTAAAGCTGCTTATGTTAAAAATGTACCAACAGTGGGTCCTGATGGATAAAAAAGAACTACACCTATATGTCAGACTGTATTGTAACTGTTAAAACAAATATACTGTAACAGAAGATACCGGAAGAGAAGAGGTTAATCTCAATCCAGTTAACTTTGAAAAATAGTCTGAAATTAAATTACCTGGTTTAGGCCATGAAGATTGTATTTTACAGTTCTTACTGTAGCCAGAGACAAAATGTCTGTGAAAATCAGGACTAAGAATCCTACTGTATTGTCCTTAGGGGTGAACTAATTGAAATGGTTTTATAGCTTCCAGGTACTATAACACATCTTAGAAAAGTTGTGTGTGTGTGTGTGTGTGTGTGTGTGTGTGTCTGTGTGTGTGTGTGTGTGTGTGTGTGTGTGTGTGTGTGTGTGTGTGTGTGTGTGTGTGGTAACACATATGTGCTAGATTCTAGTTCAGTTTCTACTAAAGGGGGTAGTGTGGGAATCAGAATCAGATGACCATATGTATATGATGTCATTCTGTAAGCCAGCACTGAAATGATGCTTTAATACTAGATGTGACAGAAGTCACAGGGCGGCCTGTTTGTGAAACCTGACAAAGAAGACCACACACCCATGTCATGTTGCCTTGCTCTAGTAAGTGAGCTAGGGGACAGTCATTTTTTATATCAGTCAGGAAAATATAGTGAGATTAGTTAAGTATTGTTTTCCTGTATCTGTATGAATCTATCCATCTGTGTTATATTTAATACTTCTTGTGACTGAAACTCTGGTGTTTGTTATAAATAGATATTTAGTACTTTCATGTTTATTATTAAATATATTTAAACTTTTTATTGTGGCTGGTCTTTCAGAGAATATTTTAACCAGGAACCAAACACAAAGACCAAAAAATAAAAATAAAAGGTCCAAGTGTACACAGCAGGTCCACACCAAATAATGGAGAAAATCCTTTTGTTCGCACAGTAGATTAAGTGCTTTTGTTAGCTTATAGCCAAATACTTCATCAGAATCTACCATACAATAGAACCAGCGCATTTAAGTACTAAAATAAAAACACCACCTGATCAATCAACTGATTACACCTTAAAAAGAGAGGCACTTAAAAAATAGAAACTTTTACAAAGGCCAAAATATAAACGCCAGAATTAGTGAGAACAATCCCCTGATATTAATGTGTTCCTTGTGGAAACTCTAAACAATATAGGACCTCAACTTAAGAACACTGCTGATGCTACAGTAATCATTTAGCCCTGGAGGACTATGTACTTGTAGCCTAATTTGCCACAACAGTTCTTTAAGCTCCAATATCTCCTGCCATGGCCCACCCCAGGGATTTTGACATACCTGCTCCACTGCAAAAAATGAAAATTCATGGTCAGGAAACTGTCCTACATGTTTTTCCAAGCATTGGTCTTTCTATGTTGCCTAATATCCAATGTGTGTTCATAGATACGGTCCCTAAAATGTCTCTGTGTTTTCCCTACATAAAAATTAGGGCATTACCTACATTGGGCCACATATACAATGCCCCTGGTATTACAATTGCAATGAAAACAAGGTCTAATCATTTGGTGATTAACCAATAAGGTATCCCCTTTCATAATGCGGGGCACTGTGGACAAGAACCACATTTATAGGTGCCCCATCTCCTAAAACTCAATGGTGCGTGGTAACTACACTCACTTTCAAGAAAATTCTTCATAGATTTACCCTTTCTGAAAATGACTTTAGGCTCTATTCCTACATACTCTAAGACCCCCTTTAAAACACTTATAAATATTCCAATTCTTTTTCAAAATGTTCACAATATCCACATGCTCATTAGAAAAGGTGGTAATGAAAGCCCTGAAAAAATCAGGCTTCGGGTCAACCCCACCATCACCCCTCAAACTAATCTGGTCATTAGTGTCCCTTAGTATGGGTCTCTACACCAAATTCATCTTTTTAACACTAACCTCAGAAAAAAACCTGTTGTACCAACAGATTAGGGTAGCCACGTGCTATTAGCATTCTTACTATTTTTTCGCCCTCTTGATGAAAAATCTCATCCCCAGATAGAATATGGGCCAATCTGACAAACTGACCTTTGACCAACCTCTTCTTTTGGTGGTACGGGTAGCAACTGGTGAAATGAAGGAGACTGCTGGAGTAAGTTGGTTTCCTAAAAATGTTACTGGTGTACCTTCTGTTGACACAATCCTTTCTTAATTCAACATCCAAATAATGGATGACATCCAAGTGACTGATATAAGTAAATTTAAGAAAAGTAGTTGTATAGTTGCAATATTCAACAAAGTTGCTAATCTCATGAACAGGCCCTTTCCAAGCAATAAAAATGTCATCCAAAAAATGACAATACATATTCCAATGCTGCTGATAGACGGACCCAACAAAGAACCTCCTTTCCCACTCCAGCATAATAACATTGGAGAAAATGGGGGCACATGAAGCCCCCATAGCTACCCCATATTTTTGGTGATAATACTGGACTTCAAAATACACAAAATTACAACTCAAGACTGTCTCCATAAGTGTGGTTAAAACATATACATCATTATCTGAAAACATACCAGTGGCAACAATGTAATCATGAAACCATTCCATCCCGATATCATGGGGAATGACGTTGAACAAATTAACCACATCAATGGTTAAAAAACTGATATCCTCCAAAAATACCATCTTTCCAACTTTCCTTAGGAAATCCCAAGAATCTTTGCATAGTTCAGAATGCACATTTAAACATTTCTTGATTTTAGTATCAATGAACCCGGCAAGGGAATGAATTTTAGCCTTTGAGGCATTAACTATCGGCCTCAAAGTGGGATCCACAATGTCTCTGTGGATCTTGGAAAGGCCGAAAATAGAGGGTACCACTGGGTGTGCACAACTAAGAAAATCGTATTCATCTGAACTAATCGCGCCTTGATAAAACATGTCTTTAAGTAAATAATCTAATTTCACATAAGACAAATTGACCAAATTAATAGATGCTTCATCATACATAGTATCTTCAAGCAACATCCCATTCATATGGTTAATGTAATCAGTTTTGGTCATCACCACAATCTCCCCGCCCTTGTCAGGCTTCATAACTCTAATACTCCTATCCGAGCAAAGTTCCTTAAGTAAGCTCCTTTCACTTTTGGTCAGATTGAAGTTATGTTCTGAAGAAAAAACTTCCAATAGTTTCTTAAATTCAAACTCACATACCTTCTCAAAAATTACTAGGGGCATCTGCAAAGGGGGGTTAAATGTGCTTCTCTGAACTAGTTCCTGTATTTTATACACCCCACTAGTGTCATGAAAAAACAACAACAAATTTAATTTTCTCAAAAATAATTTAAACTCAACAGTTAAATGTTCCAGTCGAGTTTTGACAGTAGGAACAAAATGCAAGCCTTTGCTCAACATATCATTGTGCTCAATCTTAAATATTTTATCAGTGTAATTATATAGTTTAAAGTCACCTTTTCTATTGAAAATAATTAAAGGCCCATTTTCAGCCATCACTGTTTCATCATTCGGTTGCTGAGAACCAGCCCCCTTCTAAGCTACTATCTCCTCTGTGCCCTCGGATAATGGTTGGTCGCTCGCCTCTATTCCTGCCTCTGCCCATTCTGGTTCACATTGCAATTGTGTATCTGCTCCGAGCATCTCAATGGGCCTTGTCCTAAAGGGTTTTCCTGGTTCTCCTGTCCATTGCTGTCTTCATCGCTAATTGTTCCTTGTTCATCGTTAAGAAGGCCCTGCCCTCGTGCGTCGTTACCCGGTATAGGATAGGCTCACCCCTGGCTATACTCTAGCCTATCCCTTTCGATCTTTCTGCTCTTCCGGGATCTGACATCTGACACATACCCATGTCATCTTGCCTTGCTCTAGTAAGTGAGCTAGGGGACAGTAATTCTTTAGATCAGTCAGGAAAATATAGTGAGATTAGTTAAGTATTGTTTTTCTGTATCTGTATGACTCTACCAATCTGTGTTATATTTAATATTTCCTGTGACTGAAACACTGGTGTTTGTTATTAATAGATATTTAGTACTTTCATTTTTTTATTGTTTATTATTAAATATATTTAAACTTTTTATTGTGGCTGGTCTTTTAGAGAATATTTTAACCTTTGCAAGTACTTGTATTTATTTGCTGACACTATGGCCATTTCTGAACGCCTTGCTGCATTGATCAAACACTATCACTTGTATTAGTATTAATTTTCCTAATTATAACTGGATACCCTGGCAATAGCCTTAGAGTAGCTGACTTGGAGTGTTCTGGTGGCAGTATCTACCTTATGGTCTGGGCAGAGGGGGCATAGCTGGTAAATCTGTGCCAGCCTTTCCCAGATTGCGTGTGTGTGTGTGTGTGTGTGTGTGTGTGTGTGTGTGTGTGTGTGCTGTATTTGTGTGTGTGCGTGTGTGTGTGTGTGTGTGTGTGTGTGTGTGTGTGTGTGTGTGTGTGTGTGTGTGTTTGAATCAAATCTCACAGAATGTGTTTCTCAGCTCCTTGAAGCAGAGACACAAAGCACTGGTTTCA
Source organism: Protopterus annectens (assembly GCF_019279795.1). Classification (NCBI taxonomy): domain Eukaryota; kingdom Metazoa; phylum Chordata; order Ceratodontiformes; family Protopteridae; genus Protopterus; species Protopterus annectens. Next base: position 610,608,719 of record NC_056730.1, on the reverse strand, counting down.
CAGAGAGAGTGGTGGAAGACTTGGCTTGGAACACTCGGCTGAGGACTCAACTCTTCAGCTGTGGTCAGTGTTGAGTCTTATTTAGGGCCTCATGAAAGACAGGGAAACCTAGCCCCAGAACGGAAGTGTGTTTCCTGTGTGCTCTTAAGGGAAATTGTTCTTGGTGCAGAGAGCTGCATCTGGAAATGCTGCGTGCATCTATTTTTGTTCCAAGTGAATGTCCCTCACCAGTGTCTGTGGTGAAGATTGAGACTCCTTGATCACTGACCCAGAGGAGGGATGTCACATACTGGTGAGCAGTGGTGTGGATATTAATTGAACTTCTGTAGCCTGTAGGCAGCTGTCACTTAAGGCGTTTGTACTCTGAGCAGCCACAAGGTAAACATACAGAGTTTCATTTTCATAACAGTTTTATTTTTTTTTTGTTAGTTTAGTCAAGGTGAAGGTTGAGACCCCTTGATCACTGGCCTAGAGGAGGGATGCCACATCGTCTATAGTGAGAGACCCACTCTTAAGAAATGTTAAGCACTCCCTGCTTCACTTGTTAAGATTTGGTACTATACTAGGCAGTTAAACCAGCCAGTACTGGCCAGCAAACAACAGTGACAGAATAAAAAAACAATTTATTTCTGCCTGCTGTTTGTGCCAGTAATGCGTCCCAGACTTTTTGTAAGAATGTTTTACACTCTGTTTCTGACAGTGCTTGCTAAGTGCTTTATGGCTTTGAAAGCCAGCAAAACTCTTAGTGTTTTTTTGTAACTAGTAGTATATGGAACAGATAAAGCTCCATGCACTATAAAGAATTTTTATCAGGTCACCAGTCATAACCCTTTATTATGTGTTTTCGCCATGGATGCCATGATTAACCTCTCTAGCTTTGCTCTTGGTGTGATTTGTAGTATTGGATTTGTCTATGTGGTGAGAGTTTAGACCAGGGTTAGGGTAAATATCTTAAATCAATCCTCTCCAGTGATGACAAAATAAGATTCCTAGATTTGTTTTTGAAGATATTTTACCAAAAGGTATTATTTTGGGGTGATTTAAGTGGTTTGAACTTGTAACAAAGCAATGGAGCATCATACTAAAGGCTAGCAACTATAGTGGGAGCATTTGTATATCGAGTGGTATTGGCTTGTAGGAATTCATTGGTGAGACTTGGTGAGACAATATTTGCAATTTTGAGATCGTGCTAACAGATGAGGTAGGTTAGAAGTAGTAGTAGTAGTACACACAGCGTTAGACTGGATAAAAATATACTGAGATAGCAAATTATTACCAGTACTTATTAATGGCAAAGGAAAAAAAATGGGAATAAAATATATGACATTAATAACATAGGGTATCATGGTGTGGATGGGAGGAGAAATGGGGTAGGGGTTATCCTGAAGGAACAGTATGCCAAGAGTGTTTTGGAGGTGAAAAGAGTGTCGGATAAAGTGATGTTTATGATGCTGGAAATTGATGGTGTAATGATGAATGTTTTTAGTACATATGCTCCGCAAGTTGGGTGTGCGATGGATGAGAAAGAAAATTTTTGGAGTGAGTTGGATGAAGTGGTGATGACTGTACCCAAGGGTGAGAAAGTGGTGACTGGAGCAGATTTCAATGGGCATGTTGGTGAAGGGAACAGAGGGGATGAGGAATTGATGGGTAGATATGGTTTAAGGAGATGCATGCAGAAGGTCAGATGGTAGTGGATTTTGCGAAAAGGATGGACATGGCTGTGGTGAATATGTATTTTAATAAGAGGGAGGAGCATAGGGTGACATACAAGAGTGCAGGAAGATGCACACAGGTGGATTATATCCTATGCAGGAGGGCCAGTTTGAAGGAGATTGGAGACTGAAAAGTGGTGACAGGGGAAAGTGAAGTTAGGCAGCATAGAATGGTGGTCTGTAGGATGAAGTTGGTAATCAAGAAGATGAGAAGGAGTGTGAGGGCAGCACCAAGGATCAAATGGTGGAAATTGAAAAAGGATGATTGTGAGGTGGAGCTCAGGGAAGAGTTAAGACAGGCACTGGGTAGCAGTGAAGAGTTACTGAATAGCTGGGTAACTACAGCAGAACTAGTAAGGGAGGCAGCTAGAAAGGTGCTTGGTGTGACATCTGGACACAGGAAGGAGGACAAGGAGACCTGGTGGTGGAATGAGGAAGTACAGGAGAGTATACAGAGAAAGAGGTTGGTGAATAAGTGGGATTGCCAGAGAGATGAAGAAAGCAGACAGGAGTATAAGGAGATGAGATGCATGGCAAAGAGGGAGGTGGTAAAGGCCAAGGATAAGACGTATGACGAGTTGTATGAAAGGTTGGGCACTAAGGAGGGAGAAAAGGACTTGTACCGATTGGCTAGACAGAGGGACTGAGCTAGGAAAGATGTTCAACAGGTAAGGGTGATAAACGATAATGAGGGAAATGCACTCACAAGCAAGGAGGGTGTGTTGAGCAGATGGAAAGAGTACTTTGAGGGCCTGATGAATGAAGAGAATAAGAGAGAGAAAAGGTTGGATGATGTGGGGATAGTGAATCAGGAAGTGCAACAGATTAGCAAGGAGGAAGTAAGGATAGCTATGAAAAGGATGAAAAATGGAAAGGCTGTTGGTCCAGATTACATACCCGTGGAAACATGGAGGTGTTTAGGCGAAATGGCAGTGGAGTTTTTAACTAGATTGTTTAATGAAATCTTGGAAAGAGAGAGGATGCCCGAGGAGTGAAGAAAATGTGTTTTCGTACTGATTTTTAAGAATAATGGTGATACGCAGAGCTGTAGTAGCTACAGAGGAATAAATTTGATCAGTCACAGCATGAAGATATGGGAAACAGTAGTAGAAGCTAGGTTAAGAAGAGAGGTGATGATTAGTTATCAGCAGTATGGTTTCATGCCAGGAAAGAGTACTACAGATTTATTTATTTGTTTTATTTATTTTACATTTGTTTATCGGGAAAGTCCGACTGGACACAGGTCCATTTTCAGCGGAGGCCCGGGGAGAAAAGCTCCACAATACAATACAGTACATGAGAGAAGAGAAAAGAAATACAGCATACTGCGATGTTTGCTCTGAGAGTGTTGATGAAGAAGTACAGAGAAGGTCAGAAGGAGTTGCATTGTGCCTTTGTGGACTTAGAGAAAGCATATGACATGGTGCCTAGAGAGGAGTTGTGATATTGTATGAGGACGTTGGGAGTGGCAGAGAAGTATTTAAGAATGGTACAGGATATGTACGAGGGAAGTGTGACAATGGTGAGATCTGCAGTGGAAGTGACGGATGTGTTTACGGTGGAGGTAGGATTACATCAAGGATCAGCTCTGAGCCCTTTCTTATTTCCAGTGGTGATGGACAGGTTGACAGACGAAATCAGACAGGAGTCCCCGTGGACTATGATGTTTGTAGATGACATTGTGATCTGTAGTGAGAGTAGGGAACAGGTTGAGGAGACATATGCTGTAGAGAGGAGAGGAATGAAGGTCAACAGGACTAAGACAGAATATATGTGTGTGAATGAGAGGGAGGATAGAGGAATGGTGAGGATGCATGGAGTAGAGCTGGCGAAGGTGGATGACTTTAAATACTTGGGATCAATAGTTCAGATTGATGGCGAGTATGGAAGAGAGGTGAAGAAGAGAGTACAGGCAGGGTGGAAAAGAGTGTTAGGGGTGATTTGTGATAGACGAGTACCAGTAAGAGTGAAAGGGAAGGTCTACAAGAGGGTAGTGAGACCATCTATGTTACATGGGCTGGAGACAGGCATTGACAAAAAGGCAGGAGTCAGAGCTGGAAGTGGCAGAGTTAAAGATGTTAAAATTTGCACTGGGTGTGATGAGGGTGGACAGGATTAGGAATAAGTATATTAGAGGATCAGCCCCGACTGGACAGTTTACAGACAAAGCCAGAGAGGCAAGACTGCGTTGGTTTGGACATGTGCTGAGGAGGGATGCTGGATGTATTGGGAAAAGGTTGCTAAAGATGGAGCTGCCAGGTAAGAGGAAAAGAGGAAGGCCTAAGATAAGGTTTATGGATGTGGTGAGAGCATGCAGGTCGTTGGTGTGACAGAGCAAGATGCAGAGGACAGGAAGAAACGGAAACAGATGATCTGTTGTGGTGACCCCTAACGGGAACAGCCAAAAGAAAAAAGAAGAAGAATAACTTACAGGTATTAGATGTAGGTAAGTTAGATAGAGTGAGAGGTCTGGTAAGTGGTATATCATGAAAAAGGAGTAGGGTGCTTAGGGAGAAGGGTTACTTATTGTTAGGGATATAGACTGTAGGATATTATGTGCTATGTGACTGATGATAATTAGTGCTGATGATTGGGTGAGAACTGGGGAATGAGGTTTATGTTAGTATAAATGTAAAGAGATTGGGCAATCTGTGTCTGCCATAAAGCCCACTAGAACTAGATCAATAAGCTACTGGCCAGCCAGTCTCCAGTTGCACAAGTAGGGTAACCTAAAATCACTCCATAGAGCAAAAGGTAGACGTAAAACCAATCAACCAACCAGATATGAACTAAGGATTGCTACACTCAGTATAACTCCATTGACAGGATGTAGGTTGGAAGTGGATGATATGATAGTAAAGAGGGGGCTGGACATCCAGGATACAAGCTAGAAGGATACTGCACCAAAGCACTTGACTTGAGATCCAGAGTATACTACTCAGGGGTAGGACAGACTAGAAATGGTATGGTAATTGTGGATAGGCAGCACCTACATAAGACAGTAAGGGATGTCATCATAAGTAGTGACAGTCTCATGGCAATCTGACTTCAGTGTAAAGGTAGGGCAGTATTCATAATTTCACCCTATGCCCCAGAGCAGGGTTGGGGTAGCCAGGAAAATTGTGCATTTAGCCAGCAGTTGTAGTAATTACTAGATAACATGAGTTAGAGTTGATAATGGAGGACTTAATGCACATATAGGGACAAAGAGAAGAGGATATGATGACTGTCTGGGTCCACATAGATGGGGCAACAGTAATAAAGGAGAGACTGTTCTAGACTTTTGTCTGGCAAATGGCTTGATGGTAGCGAACACATGGTTCAAAAACAGAGACAGTTACAATATCATAAACAAGAGGGGCCAACATGCATTTCATGCAGCCTTCCACCTAGTAATGAAGGGCACTAGGATACAATCACAGATTGCAAAGTCATCACCAGCGAAACAGTTGGCCCACAGCATAAACCACTGGTTGCCACAATTAGCTGCAAGCAATGGTCAGAGAAGGTTCTAAAGTTAATAGAGATAAGGCTGAAGACATGCACATTGACTGGAGAAAAAGCACAGGAGTTCAAGGAAATACTCAGGGCAGTAGCACCTCAAGGCATAGAGGAAATAGGTGGAGTTGAAGAAGAATGGCAGCACTTCAAAACAGCAGGTGTGAGGACTCTAGAAAAGAAATGCATCTGAGCCAGGTATGGAAATAAATAAAGTACTGGAGGAAAGCTGGTAGTGGAATGCGGAAGTCCAGAATGTCATCAAAAGAAAGAAAAGGGTGCAGGAAAAAGTGAGAAATGGAAAAGACAGACCAGTCTAAGAAGGAATACTGGTTGGCTAACAAACAGGAGAAGAGAGCAGTTACAATAACAAAGAACAAGGCAGCAGAGGCACTCTAGCAGCTTCTGGAAAGTTATTCAGCAATTGGTGAAAAGAAATTCTACAGGTTGCAAGGCAAAAGCAAAGACAGAAAGATAAATAAGACAGTCATCAGACACTCTTCATAAGGGATGCCACCAACAACCTGCTCACTACACCACAGAACATCAAATGCTGATGAAAGGAGTACTTCCAGCAGCTTCTGAATGAAGAAACCGCCACAAAAACTGTACACAGTCTATGACAACAGAAGACAAATCCACCCTACAAAAAGTAAGAACAGTGCTAAGGAAAATGAAGTCAAGGAAAGCAGCAGGCTCAGATGAGGTCATGGCAAATATGGTTAAGATGGTGAGTGAGTTAGGAGAGAAATTGTTTCTGTGGATACTCATAGCAGTATGGAGAGAAAGGTGTGTCCTGTATGACTGTAGAATAAGCATACTAGTGTCGGTGTACAAGAACAATGGAGACATTCAGAAATGTGTGCAGTAAAAGGAATCAAATGCATGAAAGGTCTGGACAGGGTGACTATAAGCAAATATACAGAGTAGTAGAAATAAGATGGGTGATGAGCAGTTCAGATTCAGATCAGGATGCTACACAACTGACCCAATGTTTGCAATGAGACAGAGAGTTGCAATGAATCAAGACAAGATGGAAGAGTCCAAATGGGCATTCCTAGACTCAAGACAAGGTGCTAAGAATGCTGATTTGAACAGTCCTGTGATAGTCCAAAGTCCCAGAAACATGGGCAAACTTAAGTCAAGCTATCTACAAGACCCAATGACTCTAGTAAGAACAGCAATTGGACTCACAAAATGGTTCCCAGTGGGATTGGGTATGCATCAGAGTTCAGCTCTGAACCCACTGTTGTTCATACCGGCAATGGGTGACATTAGCAAATAGGCCAAAGAAAACCACTAATTCCAGTGTCAAACCAAATACCTCATTCCCCAGACCAACTACATTCAATGCTTTGATCTCTGTGCCTAGGAAGAAAGGTACCAGTCAAAACATGAATCTCTGTGCCTAGGAAGAAAGGCACCAGTCAAAACATGAAATATTTTCTTTCTCCACAAAACTGAAGTCCAGGTTTATTTTGGTGCTAGGTAACCACTTTATAAAATGAACAAAAAACATAGTTAAAACCAAAACAGGAAAACTGAAATATTATTATACAATATTGTTTATCAGATTTAACAAATTACATTGCACAGTACAATATTAATAAATTCAGAAAAATTTGAATTTTGCACCTCAGTCAACAATATCATAGTCACATCAAATTAAACTTCAAACAAAATCCAATTGTCCACAGTATGTAGTAAATGCACTGCCATTCCAGCACCTTTGCAAAATTTCACTTTCAAAGTCTCCTTGCATTTACTGCATTCAAATCTCAAAAAATCCTTTTCATTTACAGAGCAAAACATCAACTTAAACTCCAGATACAAAGTGAACTTAACCAATGATTACGTCACACCAGAGTAACACACCTTCATCTCGATTAAGTAATTCCATGTACAAGCAATCAGGAGAAAATGTATCCCATGTAAGTAAACAGATTCAGCTAAAGGCACATAAATGTCATAATCTGTTATTACAGTGATGGAATAAGTGAGAAAAGAAAATACGTTATAGACCTTAGCTGATAACAAACAGCTTCCTTACTTTTTTGGCCTGGCAAGCATCAAAGAACTTATGCTCTATAAAATAATTGTTAAAAACTCTACATACAAGTGAAAATGCAAAGGGAAAAAAAATGATAAAACAGCAAAGTATCTGTTGGCTAGAAACACTGTTCAATTATGGGATGTTATAGGAAAATTTAAGTAATCGTCAGAAGTAATGGACAATAAAATGGCAGTGGACGATAGGTTTAATCAATGCCCAGTCCAATATTAAACATTTCAGTGGTGACAGCAGGCTGAAGATAAAAATAACTAAATAAAAGAAAACTGTTGTGTATCTGTAATGAGCCACCAACTGGCAAGTATGGCTCACAACATCATTTTGTTCTTTACACAGCTCAGAGCAATTAACTGTATTAATTGTATTAAACATAAAAACATGCTATTGCTAATGTAATAACTCCAATTAAATACTGAATTTCCTTTATCTTTTATTCTGCTCTGCTTATTTAACACTGTATTTAAATACTGTAAACTAAACTGCACTGTTTGTACTGCAATCGTCAGCCTTACTGTGCCTGTTAAATCGTATTTTGTTGCTGTTTTCACTAGTGCAATTTTTTTGCTATTTTCACTGTCTGCAGACTAACTGCTGCTTTTTTCACTGTTTGCAAAGCGTCTGCTCTGTTTGCTCTGTTTTCCCGCCAAGCAGTGTTTTAAATAACTGGTTTGTTGGCTGTTTAAAGCATTGTTTAGTGTATCATTGCTGTTGTCCTGCTGTTTAAAACATTGTTACTGTTTCACTGCTGTTTTTCTGCTGTTTAAAACATTATCTCTAGTGTTTCCTCCCTTAACTTGTGTAGCTAGTAGCTGTAGCATGGTCCACATACAGGTTTGCTGCATCTGGGTCTGTTTTAGTGGCTATTGTATTCTGAGTACATTTTCCAAGCCATCTTTGATTGGAAGGGCCCTTCTGCACTCTTCTGAGAGAAGTGTGCTGACTGGAACCTGTTTGGTGAAGGCTGATTGGTCTAGGGCTTGGAGTAAATACTGTCACTGGTTCTTTTGAGTTTTTTAATTTTTTTTTAAGTTTTTAGCTTCTGGTATTTAAGCTCCCACGTTTCAGCTTGTTTGTGCATCACGCAACACCACACACTGCCACGCAATTGTGTGCCATAGCCGAACTGATAATTTCGACAATTTTTACCTTAGATATAGGTGTAGTACATTAGTGTAGTCCTCATCTTAAGTACATCCCTAGTCTGAGAAGTATTGCTAGTGATCTGTGACCTATCAGACCACCAGCTTAAAACCCCATCAGAAATACCCATCTACATGGACCTCCTAAATCAGTCCTGAAAGCATACCTTTTGTGATAACAGTCTTCAAACCTAGCATTATGGACAGTTAGACTACTCTTGTTTCTCCTGCCAGCCTTGTTGACTTAGGTCTCATAAAGCAGTGCAGCAACTACTTCATGTATACCGACAACCTTCTAATAACTCACTCTAGTACATAGTGCGAGAGATGTAGCTACACCAAGAATCTTGAATCCCTGCTCTCTCGCACTCAAAACAGTAATATTGAAGAGGTTGCCAACTCACCCAACACTACCCATGCACATAGTACCATTACTCATACACATAGTATGCATCCAGCACATAAATCAACATACACTGAGGTTCCCTCAAAAAATTAACAAAAGACTGCTACAACTAACACAGTTCCCACAGTACCCAAGACATATAGCAACACCAGTGTCTCACCTACCAAACAGATGTTCTACTCACCAGGTTAGATAAGGAGAAAGTCACGGTCAACTGCCTGTCCAGTGCCAGGATTTGTCAGATCACACATGCACTCAGGTCTCTCAGCAACAAGTACAATTATGACTCTGTCACAGCTCATGTTGGAGTGAATGACCTGAGGTGAACCTCACTGAACTACATGAAGACAGACATGATTGAGCTCTCCGAGTATGTGTCCCAGCCAGCTACGTCCCTAGCCTTGAGCAGCATATTACCCTCACCTAGAATGATGCCACAGTATAAACAAAAAATGATCAATTTCAATAATTCGCTTAGATTTGGTGTCACTCAAAGGGGATCCAGTTTCTGTCAGCCTGGGATGACATTGTCAGCAAACCTCGCTACTTTGCCAGATACAGCTTGCACATGGCACCAATAGGCTTTTGGTTGCTGGCAAATGGTCTTGCCTCCCCCAGAATGCCGTTTTGAGGCAAGGTCTCAAAAACAAAACTGCCATGACATTTCCAACCATAACAAAATAAGGGTTATGCTGCTAAATGCTAGGAGCTTAAACCAAAAACTGCACACCCTGGAAGCACTTCTATCACTGTAGGATATATCTGTCTGTGCAGTCACAGGAACCTGGTTCAAGGCCTCAGAGAGTACCCTGGCCTTGCAAGGCTACAATGCCTTCCACATCTTCAGACCACAAAACGAACATATGAGAACCAAAGGAGGTGGTGTTTCTAACTATATTAGAGATAAATTACCACCCAGCTAGCTAGACTGGACAAGTCCATGTAGTTACTCCTTGTTCAGATTACTGTGGGTGAGATCCCCATCCAAGTCACAGCTATAGATCCCCCTCCATGGATCATGATGTGCACAAGGCTTACTTGACCAAACTGGAGTCAGCCCAAATACTGCCAAACTCTCTTATCATGTGGGATTTCAATTATCCCACCATCAACTACGAAACCTACTCTAACCTTAACATCCTAGTGTAAAAAGTTCTTTGACTTTGTTAACTCAAATGCCCTGGAACAATCTGTTCAAACCCCAACAAGAGGAACAAACATACTAGATATGGTCCTGACTAACATGACAAACAGATGCACCACCAGAACTGCCGGATCCTCATCAATTAAATCCAACCAAAAATCAGTCGCCTTTGAACTGGCACTAACACCAAAACTCAGAAAACTCAAAGTCAGAGTAAAAAACTTCACCAAAGCAAACTATGCCCTCCTAGGAGAAGTTATAAATGCATTTCAAGCCCCACCCCAGGCTGGAAGTGGTAACTACACCAAAGCTTACACTAAAGCCCTGTATAATCACTTGTATAAGTGTATAGAAGACTTGGCTGTTTCAGGCAGGATCAAAGCCAGAGCGCCAACTAAAAAAGCCTCCCTGGTGGACATCCAGCATCAACAAACTTTACAAAAATGCAAAAAGTTGCTGTCTGAGAAAATTAAGGTGAAGCCACAACAATGGAAGAGCACCCTCCTCAGCCTCAACAGGTAAATAACATGACATGTCAAATCCTCTAGGGGTAACTTTGAGAAAAAGTCAGCAATCACAGCCAAGGATAATCATAAGGCGTTTTACAGCTATGTATGTAGCTTAAAAGGTAGGACCCAAGCATGTGCTGAACTAGAGATTAACAGTATCACACAAACTGATCCTACAGAGATAGCAAACCTGCTAGTGGACAGATTTGGTGAAAATTCCACTCCCTTATCCCCTCCATACTTATCACAAACCTTGCTCCCAGCCCCCCCAACCCTACATATCCAAAGAGCAGGCCATCAAAACCTTGTCTAGGGCAAAAAACACAGCCAATGTGGGACCAAACGGCATCCCAGGCTGTCTTCTAAGCAAACTAAAACATGAACTAGCATCACTGTTAAGTACCCTATTCAATCACAGTCTAACCACTGGCTTTGTTCCTGCAGAATGGAGAACAGCAACAGTTATTCCCCTCCTCAAAGGTGGCTCAAGAACAGACCCAGGGAATTCTAGACCCATAAGTCTGACCAGCCTCATCTGTAAAGCCATGGAACGTATCATCATGGACCTCATAACTAAAGACACAGGTAACCTCCAAACCCTGGATCCAACCCAATTTGGCTTAATCAAGGGCAGATTCTGCCTGTTAAACCTGGTAGATTTCTTCAAAAATGTGACCAGGGCCATTGATGAGGGCAAATCTGTGCACACAGCTTACCTTGACTTGGAAAAGGCCTTTGACACAATCCCACACTCAGGCATTACCGATAAACTTAGAAAACTAAATGTAAACCCCTTTGTTGTAAGATGGGTTGCCAAATGGCTCACAAACCAGTCATGCACTATCAAAGTGGGTGACTCCACATCAACCAGCAGACCTGTCATCAGCAGGGTGCCACGAGAGTCAGTGCTGGGCCCCCAACTGTTTGGTATATACTTCTCAGAAGTTCAGGCCAAAACTAAGGTGCTGCAGCTGACAATGTTTGCAGATGACTGCAAACTTGGTGCAATTACTGAATCTTAGTTAAAGTCTCAAAATGAATGCAAAGAAATGCATCATCATTCCCTTTGGTAAAAACAATGTCCATTCACATTATCAAATTAACAACAATACCCTATGTACCTACGAAGTGGCAAGAGATCTGGGATCACAAGTAGACTGTGACTTTAACTTTGACCACCATGTGTCTACTGTAGTACGGAAGGCTTTCTATGTAGCACACTTGATTAGCAAAGGCATCACCTCTAGACCAAAGGAGGTTTTAGGTGGAATGAGGAAGTACAGGAGAGTATACAGAGGAAGAGGCCGGTGAAGAAGAAGTGGGATTGTCAGAGAAATGAAGAAAGTAGACAGGAGTATAAGGAGATGAGGTGCATGGCAAAGAGAGACGTGGCGAAGGCTAAGGATAAGGATATGGAGAGTTGAATGAAAGGTTAGACACTAAAGAAGGAGAAAAGGACCTGTACCGATTGGCTAGACAGGGGGACCAAGCTGGGAAAGATGTGCAGCAGGTAAGGGTGATAAAGGATAGTGAGGGAAATCTACTCACAAGTGAGGAGAGTGTGCTGAGCAGATGGAAAGAGCACTTTGAGGGGCTGATGAATGAAGAGAATGAGAGAGAGACAGAAGGTTGGATGATGTGGGGATAGTGAATCAGGAAGTGAAACAGATTAGCAAGGAGGAAGTACGGACAGCTATAAAGAGGATGAAGAATGAAAAGGCTGTTGGTCCAGATGACATACCAGTGGAAGCATGGAAGTGCTTAGGAGAAATGGCAGTGGAGTTTTTAACCGGGTTGTTTAATGAAATCTTGGAAAGTCAGAGGATGCCTGAGGAGTGGAGAAAAAGTGTTTTGGTACCTCTTTTTGAAAATAAGGGTGATGTGCAGAACTGTAGTAACTACAGAGGGATAAAACTGATCAGTCACAGCTTGAAGTTATGGGAAAGAGTGGTCGAAGCTAGGTTAAGAAGGGAGGTGATGATTAGTGATCAGCAGTATGGTTTCATGCCGGGAAGGAGCACTACAGATGCGATGTTTGCACTGAGAGTGTTGATGGAGAAATATAGAGAAGGTCAGAAGGAGTTGCATTGCGTCTTTGTGGACTTGGAGAAAGCATATGATAGGGTGCCTAGAAAGGAGTTGTGGTATTGTATGAGGAAATCAGGAGTGACAGAGAAGTATGTAAGAGTGGTACATGATATGTACGAGGGTAGTGTAACAGTGGTGAAGTCTGCAGTGGGAGTGACAGATGCATTTAAGGTGGAGGTGGGATTACATCAAGGATCAGCTCTGAGCCCTTTCTTATTTGCAATGGTGATGGACAGGTTGACAGACGAGATCTGACAGGAGGCCCCATGGACTATGATGTTTGCAGATGACATAGTGATCTGTAGTGAGAGTAGGGACCAGGTTGAGGAGACCCTGGAGAGATGGAGATATGCTCTAGAGAGGAGAGGAATGAAGGTCAGCAGAACTAAGACAGAATATGTGTGTGTGAATGAGAAGGAGGATAGAGGAATGGTGAGGATGCAGGAAGTAGAGTTGGCAAAGGTGGATGAGTTTAAGTACTTGGGATCAACATTTCAGAGTAATGGTGAGTGTGAAAGAGAGGTGAAGAAGAGAGTACAGGCATGGTGGAATGGGTGGCAAACAGTGTCAGGAGTAATTTGTGACAGACGGGTACCAGTAAGAGTGAAAGGGAAGGTCTACAAGAGAGTAGTGAGACCAGCTATATTGTATGGGTTGGAGACGGTGGCATTGACAAAAAGGCAAGAGTCAGAGTCTTAAGTGGCAGAGTTAAAGATATTAAGATTTGCACTGGGTGTGACAAGGATGGACAGGATTAGGAATCAGTATATTAGCGGGTCAGCTCAGGTTGGACGGTTTAGAGACAAAGTCAGAGAGGCAAGATTGCGTTGGTTTGAACATGTGCTGAGGAGGGATGCTGGGTATATTGGGAAAAGGTTGCTAAGGATGGAGCTGCTTGGTAAGAGGAAAAGAGGAAGGCCTAAGATAAGGTTTATGGATGTGGTGAGAGAGGACATGCAGGTGTTTGGTGTGACACAGCAATATGCAGAGGACAGGAAGAAATGGAAACAGATGATCCGCTGTGGTGACCTCTAACAGAAACAGCCGAAAGAGAAGAAGAAGATACTCATCACTAATTAGGCCCATAACTGAGTACAACGCTCCTTTTGGCATATATCATACAAAGCACATGCAGCAATTGGAGAGACCTCAGAGGTTTCTAACTAAGAAGATCAAGGGACTCCAGTATGTGCCTTACACAGACCGACTAAAGTCCCTCTCATTATACTCAGTATCAAATAGACTTCTTAGGGGAGACATGCCTGGCTTACACAGCAATCTATAACCCAAACCTAATGAATCTGCTGTACATCCGTAAATCAAATGGGACTACAGCTACCCGTTCCAGGCACCTAAATATGGCCTGCAACTTGAATAGAATGTGCTGGAAGAACAGATTTGTCTCCCAATGGCTGCCACATCTTTGGAATAGGCTGCCAATTCATGTGAAGCAGAGCAACTCTATGACACTGTTCAAAAGGAACCTAGATGAGTGGATGGGGCACTATAAATTCTTACCGGGGAGAGCGCCCACAACCCTCCTTGGTGTTGGCAGTCGTTAATAAATACAATCCTGGGTATTGACTAGAGTATATGTGGTATTACATTGGGATGAAATGGATAGGCTTGAAATGGCCTCTGGGTTGATAACCTAGTAACCTCCTATGATCCTAAAAGAGTTTGCTGTGAGCAGTTGTATTCAAATGATTGATAGATATAAACATTTCTCTCGATTATTTCAGACTTTGTACAGAGTCATGCATGACTGGGTTTGCACACTACTTCAAACAATGGTGTCACCTGCTGGAATAATGGAATAATAATACTTATATCTAAAACTCCTATCTACACAGCATTTTGCAAAGGATAAAACAAATAAACCTGATTCATATTCGCCATGCTCACTTGGAAAAGTACTCTAGGTAACTACTGAGGCAATATGATGCATATTTTGGGGACTTAATGACAAAATCATAATTATTGTTTTCATTTTGTGCAATACAGGCACAACTGTTTCTAGCAATACACTGTATGGTACACAGCATGTGATTCAGGTTAAATAATTAGGGGCAGGAGTCCAAAAGTGGTACAAGATTTGCCAGTCATAAGCAGGGAATCTTTTTTTCATTCTTATTAAGCAAATATATTACAGTTCTAGAAAAAATGACTGCATAAGTACTGGAAAAAATATATTTCACACTTTAGGCTAGAATGTTCATTCATTATAATTTGTATTTTTTTCCTTTTTTACTAGAAATACAAGTATCAGTGGATTTATTCACTATTCAATATTTAGGATATGTTTCAGTTCTGCTTAAATGTAAATGGACTAAAATGAAAAACTGAATCATAATAACCAGAGACTAGGCTTGATAGTTATGAATATAATTTCCAAATTCAAATGTGAATATCCTTTTAATAACTACAAATCAGTGTCCCTGGTGATACGTGAGAGTGCCACTGTGTAATAGGAAGTTAATGCTCCCCCCATTAATGCTATCAGCAACTGCTTACTTCTCAACTGTACCCCTTTCAGTGGTACAGACAATGCTGATTTTCTTATCTTGGTTTAATGAAGCAGATGTACCTATATCAAGAGTAAATATCGGCACCACCAAAAATAGTTTGTTGTGTAGATTAAAGCCACTATAAAGTATGCGTGGAAAGCCAGAGGTAAATGAAATAGTGGAACAAATGGGAATATATCAGTTACAGTGTCAAATGTTCTCCCTAGGGAATTTTGAAAATCTGCATTGCAGCAGTTAAGTCATTATTATTATTATTATTTATTATCCTGGCAGGGTCAAACTAGATGCACTATTTAGCATATATCTCAACTTCTCTGAACAAGAATTTTGGACAAAGACGAAAATAAGTGGGGACAAAGGGCTATCTTCCTCTTTCAGCTTTTCCCGGTTAGGGGTTGCCACAGTGGATCACCTGTCTGCTCATGATTGGCAGTGGAGTTTTATGGTGTTGAGTTGCCACAAAAGGCACAAACATGCATGCACTCATGCCTAGGGCCAATTTAGAGTGCCCAATCCACCTACAGCATGTCTTTGGGATGAAACTGAAGCATTCAGAGGAAGCCCACGTGACCACAGGGAGGACAGGCAGACTCTGCACAAAAGGCACCCCAGCTGAGGACTGAACCGGAGAACTTCTTGCTGTGAAGTGGCAATACTAACCGCTGCACCACCGCGGCCGCCCAACTGGGGACAAAGGGCTAAAATCATGGATATTTTTAAATATTAATCTAATTTACTTAAAAGGGCTAACAGAGCAACATGTTTTGCATTGACATGAATTTTCTGAACGTTAAGAAACATGAGAAACAAGCTTTTCATCAAAAGGGAAGAAAAATCTTTTTATTTAAATTCTGCTTAAAAATTTTACGTTGCACTTACAGTGACCTATGTTGTGATACATTTTTATACTTTTTTGCCTTTTTCCATGCTTTAGCCAAAAAAGTTTTTTTGTTTGCATTTTTTAGTTTGTTCTGTGACTTTAGCCTTGTAGCCTCATTTGCACTTTTGGGAAGATTGTATATTACAGCAAGATTTTAGCATTATTTATACATTCTATTAAACTTCTATCTCTGTAAGTAGAATTACTTGCAGAATTAATTGTAAAAGTTGTTTGTATTTTGACCATTGTCTGAGGCCTTAATCTTGTAGTTTCCTTCACATTTGTGGCAAAATTGTGAACTACTGCTAGATTTGAGCCTCATTTAGTCATTTATTACAGCATTTTTCCATAAACAGGATTACTGGTACATTTCTTAGAGTGTGTGGGATTGTAGTAGTAGCAGGATTGTGAATTCAACTTCAGGATTTGTGCTTCAGTACTATTGCAGCTGTTTATATTCCAGTTTTGCTGCTAGAGTCTTATGTTCTGCTTATCGTTTGTCTGCTTACAGTTTCATTACAGCTCCTTTTTGTTCACTTTGCTACTATTTTTCCCGTTCTTTGTGTCTGCCATAGCCCCCACACTGAGACATTAAGTTAAAGTTTCTGAAATTCTAACCATAGGACCAGAACTCCAATACTGTCTTTAGTTGATTGGACCCCTCTGTAAGAAAGCTGATTCTTGCAGCTTGAATTTTTCTCAATCCTCTCCCCTGTATCCTGTTGTGGTTTTAAAATGCTGTGTCTTTGTCTTTCATCACTTATGATAATCTGACTTGCAAAGTCCCTCCTTCCCCTCTTTAATTGCTATTGTCTGTTGTGCAAGCTATTTAAGTACTTTTCCCACCCATGGTTTTCCATATACCCATAATACTAAGTTCCATCATTTCTCTTGAGTAAACCTCCCTTACTACAAATTGTCTCCTGCTCATTTTCCCAGAGCTCCCATCTGCTTGCCACCCTCACTACACTCTGAGAGGGTCCTGAGTAAATCCTGTTCCATCCTTGGCAGATAAGAGATTTATTTTATTGTTTAGCACTTCCATTAACTTGCTCCATCCTTGGCAGATAAGAGATTTATTTTGTTTTGCACTTCAGTTAACAGTTTTAGAGTGCCACTGTTTTTTGTTTTGTTTTTTGCTTTATTTATTGATTTTGTTTTTAAATCATTTTAAAGGTCCCTAGTAGGTGGAATTGCCTTGTCCAGGTAGTTTGTTAAAGTTGTTTTTTTCTAGAATTACTAACTCAATCAATCATTTTTGCTGTTTTACAATAAGAGTTAGCAGTGTCCTATATAAATAAAAACACATCGATAGTAACATTAAATATAAATCTACCTTTAGAACTTAAACCTGTAATGTAATGCAGTTAAAACACAGACAATGCATGGGAAAAAGCTTACTTAGAGCAGCTAGTTTGCATGTTAAACAGTACAACTATCAAATTTTAGCACAATCTAACCTACACTGTTGCCACACCCCAGAGACTACCCAAGCAGACCACTGTATATTCCAGTCCATAACCTACAATAGCCCACCCAAATACAGGTCTGGACAACATATATATACAATTTCCAAATATTTCAGTGCCCAGCTTGGTAGATATGGGTATCCTGAGACAATGCAGCAACTATCTCATGTTCACAGACAACCATTTAATCCTTAAACAAACAACACAGTATGTGAGAGATGCACATAAACAATTTCACTGGAGGCAAAAATCTCACATACAAACAAGATTGTCAAGAACACACACACTATGTTCATCATACAGTGGCTCCACCACATATACATACTAACTTATGCTGAAGTACTAAAAGCAATCTTTCCAAACCTCAAAGGCCATCTAAGCCTATAAACAGGAACACCTATCCTCAGCAATCTCTAAAGCTCTCACCAAAAACAACACCAACCACCACACATATGCCTACATCAATAGAGCTCCAACAGCAAAGCCCATAGGGCAAGCAAACACACTAATCATGGCTCTTCACATAGGGGACTTTATTGTATGACACACAGATTCCTTACTCAACAAACTAAACAAGGAGAAATAATGGTTAGTTTCTTATCTGGAACCAAGATTCTCCAAGTTATGCATATGCTGTCACTACACCACAGGTACCAGTAATATTCTATTATAGTCCAGGTGGATGTTAATGACTATGGCTCCCTGGATTATAGGAAGAAAGACAGTATTGATCTCTCTAAATATGTTTCTCAGGCAGGTATGTGCCTTGCATTGAGCAAAATTCTACCTTTACCAAGAATGATGACACAGTACAAACAAAAGATGACTGACTTCAATAACTGGTTAAGTTTCTGGTGTCTTTTCAGCACACTCAGCCTGTATAACATGTTCTCCTTGCTTATTTCATCTCACAGTTGATAAAGAAATAACACATATATCTACAGAATTCAGGTTAAAAGCCTGCTTACTCCCAACAGTCAGTAAAATTGTCTGGCTAAACTGCAATACAATATTGAGTAAAACACAACTCACTTTCAAAAGAATTGAGTAAAATGTAGTAAATTGCAGCTCACTTTAAAAAGAACTGAGTAAAAACACTGTAAAGTTGTATTCTTTAAGCCTGCATACTCACAGACCCTGGTAGTCCTTGTAACTTGGTATAGCCCCGCTTCGCTCGGGCTCTCTCTGTGCCCCACCCCGCCCCCAAATCCCATCTGCCCCCACTAGTGCTAAATTTAAGCCCAATAAACTACTCAACCCTCCTACAACCTATCATAGATAACCCACACCTCCATACACCACCCCTTCCTGTCAACAACCCTCTTAATTCTCCACCCACATTCCTTACCAAGTACCACTACTATCAAGATGAGACCAATTATGTCCCGCTCAGTTATATTGCCTGAGCTATATCTCCTCACCATCTATGAAAACCAGCCTTATCTTGGCTTTCACCACCCCATATCTCATACCATCTCTGTTCCCACCTTGAGTGAATCAGACCAACCCCTAGCTCACTACAAACCTGTCCTCTCCACTTTTAACAACCACCAACTAATTAGACCACGGTCTATCTCCCGCAAAAAAAAAAAAAAAACAGATATTATCATAAAATAAGTAAAGCGCTGAAACTAATAATCACTATACAATTTACTCTGATGAGGGATGGAGACATCCACCCTAACCCTGGACCCACCCTACCCACAAGCTCCCAGCCCACTACCACCTTCAACATATGGCCAAATTTAAGGTCCCCTAACTCTCTCCTGACTTGTCACCTAAACATCAGGAGTATTAACAACAAGGACCATAATCTTCATGCCCTTCTAGCCACCTACTCACCTGATGTGCTATGTCTTACAGAAACATGGCTAAAACCAGGAACTAAAAATGATGAGGTTATCCTACCAGGGTACAACATACTTAGACTAGACCAAAACACCAGAAAAGGTGGAGGAGTAGCAGTTCTGTTGTTCTGTTTAAAAACATAATAAATGTCACACTAGCTCCACAACAACCACCCCCCCCCCCATTCAATAATGTAGAAGCCCTAGTTAACAAACTACAGCATAACAAAAGTAAATCTATATTCATTGCCTGCATTTATATCCCCCCAGGCAACAATGCAAATACCCTAGAAGACTTCCTCCAATGGCTTTCCAACACATACCCCCAAGTAACTATGGTGTTAGGAGACGTTAATATTGACTGAAACAATTGTTCCTCTGAGTCTCCCACCACCCATATAAACCTTCACGGCCATATCCAACTTGTATCCTCACGCACAAAAATAAACAAATCCAACTACAAAGGCAGTATCCTGGACTGGATTCTTATCAGCAATCAGCCAGACCTGTATAACATAGGTACCATCCCAGATGATATAAGTGACCACCTACTCGCTAACATCATTAAGCATAAAGTAGATAACCACCACCAAGTTCTATATAAATCTGTCAGAAACAACAAGAACTTTAACTCCACTGGCTTTCAGAATGAATTCAGAGCATGCAATTGGGCCATACTTAAAGAACTTCCACTAGATGATGCTGTAGACTATTTTAATTCTAAATTCCTCTCCATTTGAGATTAGAATGCTCCTATCCACATCCTCAGAATCAAAACTAAGACTGCCCCCGGCTCTCTAAAGTAACCAAAACCAAAATCATAGCAAGAAATAAAGCATGGGGCAACTGGCGCACCTCCAAAGACCCACTTGACTATATTAAATTCTGACAACTATGGAATGATACCAAGAAAGCCACATTGTTAGACAAAAAAAACTTCTATCAACACCTTCAGCAAAAACACTAGAACAAACCTCAAAAATGTTGGGCAGGCATAAACAAGCTGCTCCACCCTGGCCAAACCTCCACCCCCACCCCCTCAACTTGCGACCTTAAAACTCCAGAAGAAACTGCTAACATTATTAACAATTTTTTTACCAAAACCATCCAATCACTAGCTAGACAACTACCCCCCACCAGTTCCTTTCAAATCTCCTCCACAATCACAACCCCACTCTCTTTCACCTTCCAACCTGTATCTACATCGACCATCAGATCTCTAATTAACAAACTAAAGCCCACTACCCTGCCAGCTGATCTCCTCCCACCAGAATATTTACAAAAAGGGCAGATGCCATTGCATACCCTGTCTCGATCATAATAAACTGCACCTTGACTGAAGCCACTATCCCCTCTCTCTGGAAGGTTTCCCATGTCATTTCCTTTCATAATGGAGGGAATTCTTTAGACCTATCAAACTTCTGACCAATAGCCATACTATCACCACTGGCCAAAATTATGGAAAAGTGTGTCCACAACCAGTTAATGTACTATCTCACCTAAAATAAACTACTGGCCAACTCTCAGCATGGTTTTAGGCCACACCACAGCACCACATCAGCCCTCCTATCCTTCTCTAACTCTATCAATATCAACCGAAACAATAACAAACTTACCTCAGTTCTCTTCCTAGATCTCTCTAAGGGCTCTGATATGGTCAATCACCAACTGCTTCTCCGTACCTTGAAGGAACTGTCACTGAACAGTAGCTTTATTAAACGGCTACAATCTTACCTGCCTGATAGACAACAAGCAGTTTTATGGCAGAATATCCTATCCACATGTCTATCCATTACTCTAGGAGTCCCCCAAGGCTCCATACTAGGACCACTACTCTTCTCAGTCTTTATCAATGACCTACCCACTATCACTCCCAAGGCCACCTGCATCCAATACACGAATGACTCTACTTTAATATGTACCGCCTCCTCCTCAACTGAGTTAATGACCCTAACCCAGAATACTTTCAATGATGTAGAAAAATGGTTTGCAAACCGTCATCTTCTATTAAACCCCAACAAAACTAAACTGCTCATCTTTTCCCCACCTGCAAATCCTCCTCACCATTCTTTACTATAAGTTCCAACAATGGCACTATTATATCCCCAGATACTCACACAAACCTCCTGGGCGTCACAGTCGATAATGCCCTGAAATATGATATCCATGTCAATCAAACCATCAAATCTGTCAACAAAAAACTGGGCTCCCTATTCAGGATCAACCCCTTCCTCACTCCTTTTGCAAGAACCACTATCGCTTGGTCCCACTTACTATCTACCCTCCTCTATGCCTCCCCCCTCTTCACTAACCTGAACCAAGCCAACCTTACCAAACTTACTAGTTGTTATAACCATATTGCTAGATTTGCTATAGGTGCTACCTCTGGGACCCACCATTGTATCAACCTAACTCAACTAGGTTGGCTGGAGTGGCCCAGTCTTCTCCGATACAACCAACTTATAATAACCCACAAAATACTATATCAACCTGAAAAAACACCAGTACTAAATAAGATCATTAAACCATACAGCGACCTGAGGTCACTACACCCTGCTGACAAACTGCTGGTACAAACAACTAAGAGCATAAATGTGGCTGGGGACTCTCTATTCGCCATCTCAGTAGGCAAAACTTGGAATATGCTACCTGTCGAACTTACTCACCAATCCTCCTTAACCCAGTTCAAAAAAAGCCTCAAACTACACTTCCAACAGCATTGCCAGTGTCCCTGCTTAAACCCCGACTAATCACCACCCGCTGTTCCTGCAAACTCTCCCTAAGCATTTCAATCATATACTCTAATAAGTGTATGAATTCTTGAAGGGACTTAGCCCATAACTGCGTGTATTATTGCCTGAAATTGAAGCTGCATGACTTTGATGTTGTCTACTATGTTTTATCTATGTTTGTAACCTTACTGAAAATTGCATATTAAAATTATCTCTAAATGTTTCTATTGTTCCTAATGTATTTGTACTCTGCTTTCTGGAGCTTTTCTCCCCGGGACTCCGCTGAAAATGGACATATATCCAGTTGGACTTTCCCGGTAAACAAATGTAAAATAAATAAATACATTTTCAGGAGTATTCAATATTTTTCAGCATAAGAACACATGGTTAACAAACCATGTTGCTTTGCAAAGGATGGTTTCCATCTGCACCCCCCAGGCTTCTGAATACTGGCTAAAACTTTATCCACCCCCTAAGATGACTTTTTTTACCCAATACCAAATTGAGAAACCTACCGATATAGCAAATAAAACCCAAAGAAATATAAAGGTGTTACTGCTCAATACTAGAAGTGTAAACAAGGAACACCACACCCTACAAGCTCTCCTTATTCAGGAGAATATAGACATCTGTGACATTACCTAGACATGATTTCAATCTGCAGAAAGTACTCCAGCAGTGCAAAGCTTCAGTGCCTTCCACACATTTACACCATCAGCTGCACAGACAGCAATAAAAGGTGGAGCAGCCCCAATTTACATTAGTAACAGGTTGAATAAACAGGACAAAGCCCTGGAGTTCATCCACATGCAAATCAACATACACAAAGTCACATACCATATCCTAGCAAGCTATAAGTCATCCCCTATGTCCCAAGAATCCCATAGCTCATACATAAACCTTCTGGAGACACTCAAC
Organism: Protopterus annectens; assembly: GCF_019279795.1. Classification (NCBI taxonomy): domain Eukaryota; kingdom Metazoa; phylum Chordata; order Ceratodontiformes; family Protopteridae; genus Protopterus; species Protopterus annectens. Next base: position 610,585,775 of record NC_056730.1, on the reverse strand, counting down.
ATTAAACCAAATACCATATTCATGGGAGATTTTAACTACCCTTCTACAGAATTGGAGTTAGCATTGATTCAAATTCTCAGGTACAAGAATTCATGGCCTTTATTAACACCAATACCCTTGACTAGATAGTGTGCACACCCACCAGAGGTTCAAACATACTTGACCTGGTACTCACCAATATGGAAGAACACACTGATGAGTTTGGATCACAAAGCTGACTCTTTTGAAATAAAAATCAATTCACTGGTAACCCCAGCAAACCTTGCAACATTTAGGAACTATTCCAAAGTAAACTATACCCTATTACGCAAAAGGTTGTCAAAATTCAATGTCCCCCTAACCCCGAGTTCACAGCAACCTATGTGGAACTATTCACAGAGATCCTGTACAAGCATGTAAATGTCTGTATAGAAGCTGATGTACCTACTAGAAATAAGCCCAAAACAAACTAAAAACAAACCATACTGGTGGAATCCTAACCTTAACAGGGTATATAACAAAAGGAAAAAAGTCATGGCTAAAATCAGGAAGTGCAACTCCCATAATGATAAGAGTTTGCTAATTAAACTAAACACGAAACTAAGAAATCTAATTAAGCCCAACAAGGTCCACTACAAGTTAAAGATAGCCCCACAGGCTAATCACAGCCACAAGGCTTCTAAAGCTATGTCTGCAACCTTAAAGTAAGCACAGAGTAGTGTGCCAAACTGGTGGTCAATGGTGCCACCTTCACTGAGCAGAACTACATAGCAAACCTGCTGGTAGACAAATTCAGCTCAAACTTGACTCCATTCTCTCCCTACCTTCACCCATGAAATACTTAACAGTATAACCCCCCCCCCCCCAACTTTTATCAGGCAGCAGCTCCTGGCAGCACTTTCCTAAGCCAAAAAAAAGCCTCTGTGGACCCTAACATTATCCATCCTATATAACTTGAAACATGACCTATCAGGACCACTTGAGTCAGTTTTCAAGTACAGCCTCTAAACAGACTTTGTATGATGAGAGTAGAGGACTGCAACACTTATCCCACTTCACAAGGGCAGACCATCAACTGACCCTGGAAACAACAGACTCAATAGTCTGATTAATCCAATATGCAAAGCCATGGAATGAATTATCATGGAAATTATCAACAAAGGCAACCTTCAGAAAATGGACCCAATCCTGTTTGGCTTTGTCAAAGGAAGGAAATACCTACTAAACCTGGTGAACTTCTTTCAGAAGGTCACCGATTCAATGAGTGAGGGGAAAACAATACAAAAAACCTACTTGGATCTGGCCAGGGCATTCAATAAAATACCACATTTGTGTATAGTAGAAAGACTCATCAAACTGGGCATAACCCCTACATAACTCACTGGATTGCCAGCTGGGTTACAGGCAGGACCCAGGAAGTTAGGAATGGTGAGACCACCTCTGCTAAGAGACTACTCACTAGTGGGGTACTTCAGGGCTCCCTGCTAAGACCTCTCCTATTTGGCATCTACTTCCTGGAGGTAAAGGCTGATGTCAAGAGCCGTTAACTGACCAGGTTCACAGGTGACTACAATTTGAGAACTATCATTGATTCCCCCAAGGCACAAACTTCTTACAAGAGGGTCTAACACAGACAAATGACTGGTGCCAAAGTCACAGATTAAAACTCAATGCCAAGAAATGCACTGGAGTGTCTTTTGGAAAAATAGCCGCCAGGCTAACTACTCCATTGATAAGACACCCCTAAGAACTCACCAGGTAGTGAGGGATATTGAGAACATATGTAGACAGTAATCTGAGAAAATCATTCTTTTTTGCCCAACTTATAAGTAACGTCATGGCATCCTGGTCTAAGGATGTAATAGTGCCACTTTATTTGGCATTATCAGACCCATCACTGTGTGTAATGTCCCCTTACTGCATGTGCCTGCCAGACATATGCAACAGCTGGAATGCCCACAAAGGTTCCTTAACTGGAGAACCCACAGTATACGCACATTGCCTAATACAGATCTAGTTAAAGACATATTTATATACTCAGTCTCCTACAGGTTACTGAGAGACAATCTATGCGCAGCATACAAAGGATCATCAGATCAAGCTCTGCTGAACCTTCTGCACTTCCAGAAAATGAAGAGCATCAGAACAACTAGATCTAAGGATTTAAATTTTGATTGCAACATAAATAAGACATACTGGTTAGATGGATATTGACAGATTAGTACTAGGCAAACTGCATTGTGAGCCATTTTAAGCCTAGCTAGTTACCCCATGTGAGAATCAAACCCTGCACCTTGTGTGTCTGTTAGGTAAACACCTTAATCATTATGCCAATTTCTCAGAATATGATCATTGATTAGTACTAGCTAACTGCCTTTGTGGGCCATTTTAAGCCTAGCCGTTTAACCCATGTGAAAATCAAACCCTGCTTCTTGTGTCTGTAATGCAAATATCTTAGCTATTATGCCAACCTTCATATATGTGTCTATGTGTCTCAGATGATTCCCATGCTCTGGAACAGGCTCCCCATCCATTCAGAGTCCATCCCTAACCCTAGTTAACTGTAACCTTGACCAACAGATGGAAAATCAGACCTCCCCCAGTCTGCCCCCCCATGTTTATGACAGACAGAGACAGTTAACTATGCCCAAACTACCATACCCCCCAAAACCTTTAAAAACTTCCTAGCATAGCTCCTCCTAATAACTGGGCTGTGAGGATAGGCTTATAAAGTCCCTGGCCCTGGTGGTCATTAGCTTAGTATACACCTATGAATCTATGCTGTATTTTATACATTTATGCGCATATACAATATATATATATATATATATATATATATATATATATATATATATACACACACACATACAGAAACACACACACATACACACACACACACACACACACACACACACACACACACACACACACACACACGCACACAAAATAGCAGCAGCTTGGACTATATGACTGAAACCAATTCTGCCTTCACATTCATCCCAGTAGAACACCAGAGGGGAATATGCAGAAGGTCACTATCTTTTATGGGGGGGGTACGAAGACAGATACTATCCCCAGGTATGATTTATGCATCCTCACAAATATTTGTCTTCTCAGTTCATTGTGAACTGCTATTTTGTCAGTTTTGAGCATTTTGCATTAGATAACTTATTCTACCTTGAAATAATAAAAAAGTAATAAACTAAGATTGAATTTCATTCCTTACAATTTTACTCAGACAATCATGCAATCAAAAGGTTTGGAAAAAGATCTAAAAAGTACCTCAAAGCATCTCGAACTCTTATGGATTCTAAAGGACTACAGATCCCAGGCCCAAGTCTTATAGCAGTTATTTCTAACCATAGTCAAGTTTTGGTCAGTTGGGGTCTGTTGACAGGATGTAACAAAAAGCAAAGCTGAAGAGTAACACTGACTTTCTTTCTTTAATCATGATTTTTCTTCACGCCATAATTAGATGAAAATTGCCAGCATAAAAAACCTACATGGCCCTGAGGTCCTAGTGACTCCCAGTCCCCTAACTTAATTCATTTATTTCCTTCACAGTTATTGCAATGCAGTCTTGGTCAGTTTGGTACGTTGAAAGGATGCAGGAAAAGGCAAAGGTGAAGACTAACACTGAATTTCCTGCTTAATCAGGATTATTGTTCAGGCTATAACTAGATGAAAAGTTTGTAACTCTGAAATGTACTTCAGAACATCTAGAACTCCCATAGCTTATGGGAGCCTAATGACCCCCAGATATATGGATTAATACAATTATTTCCTTCACAGTTATCACAGTGCAGTCTCACCTATTTAGGATGTGTCAAATGAATGAATGACTGTATGAAATAAACTGAAGAGTAAGACAAAATGTTAGAAAAAGGAAGAAAAAAAGTAATCTAGCTGGTGTCTATACGCCAAGATGGAAGGTGTGGACCAGGAGGCACGAGGTGATACCTGTGTGGGGGTGTGTGCATCACTTTGCCTAGGGCACCAGTTTGCTTAAAGCTGACCCTCATCCAAAATATCTATTAAAGCAAAATAATTGATACGGTTATAAGACAGACATTTCAAGAGTTAAACAATGAATACTTCTTAAGATACTCCTGGGCTTTAATGAATTACCTCTTATAAGTAGTACTGCAATAGTAGATGAACTAGAACGATTTGGCTTCCCGGTAGCTTGGTTCTATTCATCCTGAACTGAATGGATGGGTGCATTTCCCAATGGGGCACACACCATGCTTTAGAGTCACTGGTTGAAGTAGGCATCTGTAGTCCCTTTTTTCAAGTGATTATCATTATATACTATTACTTGTAAGAGAAGACAGTGATTATCTGTCTCAGTGAATTTATGCTGGCAGCCTTCAGCAATCAAGTGAGTGACGGGTGCAATGTGTTAGGATCTAAATTTAACAGAAAGACAACTCTACCGTTACATCACAAGTACATATTTTCACCCATAGGTTGACCACCAAAGAGTATGTGAAGCTAGAAATATGTTACATTCCATGCCTAGCAAACAGTCTAACTTAGTAAGTTCATACATAAATTAAACTAAAAGGGACAGAGCAGAGACAGCACAACTGATTCTATTTTCTAAACATTATAAAAGAATGCCATAGAAAGGAATGCAGGATTTTACCAAAAAGAACCAATTTTACAGGTTCTTCAGTTTGGACATGCAAGGGCTGAATGGAGAGATGATAAGTTAGCAAGCAACGGGTGGTATTGCTGAAACTGAATTCATCCTCAAGTCTTGGTGAGCACCTTCACAAGATGGACCCCGTTTTCACAAAATCTCACCAAGGCGACACTCATATATAGACTGTATTTATATAGCATATATCATGGACAGAAGAAGGTTAAAATTAAAAAAGATAGGTGGGTGCACAAGACCCAGGATAAAAAAGTGTCCAATCCTGGTAGGCACAATAGTGCCAGGAATGGAAAAGATGACAGTGTAGAATCCTCAAAATATGGAAACATTCCTACAATGGGGGCAAGGCCAGGTCCAGGGGGGGAGGATGCCCCCACTTTTGCAGAAGGATTTGGTAGTCCACAAAAATCACAAAAACTGATAGGCCAAACAAGAGCCATAAAGAAAATAAAGTGGACTAATGAGGATAAGAAAGAAAGAAAATATGTATTGTCACTATTATGCAAAAAGCCCAGAATTTCCAGACACAAGAGATACAAAATGATTAAGAGAGAAGTAAATTACAAGAAAGAAAAATACTTCCACAAGAAAAAATTGTCAGAAGCTTCAAATAAAAATCTGTATTCATTAATACAACAGACTTGTGAAAAACAGTATATAGATCAAGAAACTTTAATCTGTTTGGAAAAAGAAACATCTGAGGAAGTGTGAAAATATAAACAACAAAACCTAGAATTTTTTGAAAAGTATAAAACACAAATATAGACATGGAAAACAGCAGAGGCCACCAAAGCAGACACCCAAACAACCACCACCTCAGAACACAACACCTGCAACACATAGACCTCACAGTCAGAGTGTCAAACAGTCACAGCCCTTAAGGCCAAACACAATGCCAGACACACTAGTCATTGGTGACTCCATAGTCAGACACACTGACGTCCCGCTCACCAGACTGAGTAAGGAGAAGGTCACAGTAAGCTGCCTGTCGGGAGCTAGAATCCGCCACATAACGCAAGCAATCAGGTCTCTCAACAGCAGGTACAAATATGACTCAGTCATTGTCCACGCTGGTGTAAACGACCTGAGACGTACCTCCTTGGACTACATGAAAAGAGACATTGAGGAGCTCTCTGATTATGTAGCCCAGGCAGGTATGACCCTGACCTTGAGCAGTATCCTACCTTCACCAAGAATGATGCCACAATACAGAGATAAGATGATCAGCTTTAACAATTGGCTTAAACACTGGTGTCATTCAAAGGGGATCCAGTATCTGTCTGCCTGGGATGACATGCTGGACAAGCCATGCTGCTTCAAGGGACGGCTTGCACCTGTCACCCTGGGATTCCGGATATTGGCAAAGGCTCTTGCCACCCCCATAGTGCCTTTTAGGCAAGGCTCAAATTCTAAACCTACCACCCTAGAACACAAAAAGGAAAAAACTAAGGGTAATGCTGCTCAATGCCAGAAGTCTAAATCTCAAAATGCACGACTCGAGGCCCTTCTCAGTATGGAGAACATTGATGTCTGTGCTGTGACAGAAACCTGGTTCAAGGCTCCTGAGAGCACCCCAGCTATCAGGTTTTACCTCATATCATGCATTCCGGCCCCAAAATCCGGACAATACCAAGAAAGGAGGGGGGGTATCCATATTCATCAAGGACACCCACACCTCAAGACTGGTGGCAACGCACGATGCATCGGAGACCATCCAGGTGCAATTAACCGTAGGCAAGACTGCTCTGCAAATTGTAGCATGTTACAGGCCACCCTCACAAACTCAGGAACCTCACATGGCCTTCCTGAAAACACTAGAGGGATAAATGTATCACCAAACACCATCATACTAGGTGACTTCAATTACCCTAATATAGACTGGGAACACTACTCAAGCCCAAACACCCTAGCCCAAAAGTTCCTGGAATTCATAAACTCAAATGCCATGGAACAACTAGTCAGCATCCCCACAAGAGGAGATAACATACTTGATCTCATCATCACGAACATGGGAGAACAATGTTCAACACCGGAAGTATACCCCTCACTGGTGAGATCAGATCACAAACTAATCTCGCTGGAGGTCCTCATCCCACCCCCACCTGAAATAAAAAGACCACAGTAAAGAACTTCTCAAAAGCCGACTTCACACTTCTAAAGACTAGTGTGGTCTCCTTTAAGGCCCCGAGCCGGGAAAACAGTACTCAAGCCGCTGAATCACTTACAAATGCCTTCTACCAGCACCTGCAGGACTGCATGGATAAGGCAATCCCAAGCAAAACAAAGACTCTTTGTACCAAAGGCAAGCGTCCAGTCTGGTGGACCCCAGCCATAAACAAACTCTACAACAAAGGAGGAAGCTACTACAAGATAGAGCAAAATCCTTAAAAGGTAAGACACCCTTGATCACTATAAGTAAAAAACTAAGAGCTCTCATAAAATCATCCAAAGCAAATTTCGAGAGAAAAATAGCTAAAGACTCAAAAGACAATCATAAGGCCTTCTTTAGCTATGTTAGAAACCTAGGAGGAAACTCCCAGATATGCTCAGAACTAGTTCAAAATGATGTGAAGATTACTGATCCTACAGACATTGCCAACATACTGGCTGACAGGTTCAGTGCAAACTTCTCCCCCCCACCAAAAGGAGAAATATCTATACCAAACGCTTGCAGTCCCCCAAACATCTCCAGCGCCCAAGTGAGAACTGCTCTCTCCAAAGCAAAAAACACAGCATCCATGGGACCTGATGGTGTCCCCGGCTGTGTGCTCCACGAACTCAATGAGGAATTAAACCCACAGCTAGGACAGCTGTTTAATCAAAGTCTTACCTCTGGATACGTACCCAGGGAGTGGCGCACTGCAACTGTGGTCCCACTTCACAAAGGCGGTGCCTCCACCGACCCTGGAAATTACCGGCCCATTAGCTTGACAAGCCTTATCTGCAAAGCCATGGAGAGGATCATAATGGACCTCATAAATAAAGACATAGGGAATTTGCAGACTTTGGATCCAACCCAGTTTGGCTTTGTCAAAGGCAGATCATGCCTTTTAAACTTGGTTGACTTTTTGAAACAGTCACCAAAGCCATTGATGAGGGAAAGGCAGTCCATACAGCCTACCTCGATCTAGCTAAGGCCTTCGATACAATACCCCACTCGGGTATCATTGAAAAACTCATCAGCTTAAATGTTAACCCATACATCACAAGATGGGTTGCAAACTGGCTGAGTGACAGAACCCACAGGGTCAGAGTTGCTGGCGCCATGTCAGACTCAAAGCCTGTCACAAGTGGTGTCCCACAGGGCTCAGTCCTGGGCCCACCCTTGTTTGGCATCTACTTTTCCGAAGTACAAGCAAACACAGGAGGGTTATGGCTGACAAAGTTTGCAGATGACTGCAAACTGGGCCATAGTAGAAAACACATCTGACACAGATATCCTTCAGAAGGGTCTCACAGAAATGGATAACTGGTGCCAGAGCCACGGCCTAAAGTTAAATGCCAAAAATGCATAGTCATACCCTTCGGGAAAAACAAGGTTACCCCTAGCTACCAAATAGGTGGCAATCCACTGAGCACAGAAGAAGTTATCAGGGACCTGGGGACCCAGGTTGATAGTAGTCTGTCATTCGACACCCATGTAGCTAAAGTAGTTAGGAAGACCTTCTACATTGCCCACCTTATCATGAAGGGATTCTCATCTAGATCAAGGGAGGTCATAGTCTCCCTTTACTCATCACTCATCAGACCAATGATTGAGTACAATGCCCCATTCGGAATGTATCTGACCCGACACATGCAGCAGCTGGAGAGGCCACAAAAGTTCCTCACCAAAAGGATAAAGGGTCTCAAAAATCTGTCCTATGCTGCCCGACTGAAAGAACTCCAGCTCTATTCAGTCGCCACCGCTGCTCAGAGGTGACCTTTGCCTAACATACAAGGCCATGTCAAACCCAGATTTGATGAATATGCTTCACCTCAAAAAATCTAGATCCATCAGAGCCACAAGGGCGGGAGACTTAAACCTCGACACGGCTATTAATAGGGCGTGCTGGAGGGATAGATTCATCACCCAAAGACTCCCTATGCTGTGGAACAAAATCCCGGTACATGTGAGGCAGAGCACCTCGCTGGCCTTGTTCAAGAGAAATCTTGACCAATGGATGGGAGATCGCAGATATACCCCAGGGATTACCTCAGTGTCACTGCTCGACAGAGGCACAGCAAAATAAGGGGTATAGTTCCCCATACTAAAGGGGTGGCGTAAGCCACAAAACGATGGGCTAGGCTTGTAAATGCCCTCGGGCAGATAGCCTAGTATGAACCTATGAACCTATGAAAAGAAAGAGAGATTTGATATGGTGCAATATTTATGCAAAGGAGAAAGCCAAATTATTCAATATAAAGAAAGCAACCCTAAAGATATTCAAAGAGAAATACAGGCAAAGGCATCCAGATATGGAAAATTTCACAATGAAAAAAAATCATAAAGAGGGACTGTAGAAAAGAAGATTAGTAAAGTAGAAGTTAAAAAATAGAAGTTGAAGTTATGGAGTGCCCGCGAAATGAAGGATTTGGTCTAGAAGGTCTAACACATGTTACTTCACAGCATGAGAAAGTGAGACCCCAAAGTAAGGAGAAGCAGGAAGATCAGGAGACATACAAAGAACTATGGACATGGGAAAGAAAAATAGATTAAATATGGTGTAATATTTATGCAAAGGAGAAAGCAAAACTAACCAATACAAAAAGAGCAGCACCAAAGATATTTGAAGAGAAATACAGGCAGAGGAATTCGGACATGAAAAACTTTACAATATAAAAAATAAGAAGACAAAAAAACAAAAGTAGAAAAGGAGATTAGTAATGGAGAAGTTAAAGAAATAGAAACTGAAGTTATGGAGTACCTGTGAAGTAAAGGATTTAGTGTAGAAAATTGAATTCATAAAGCAGCACAACAGCATAGAGCAATGAATATCCAAATTAAGGAGAAACCAGTGAAATGAGAAGAAATTGGTCAGGGGCCATATAAAGATATTTTGGAGCCTTCCACAGGAAACCGGTATAAACATTCACTTGAAGCTGGACAGTAGGGAAGGAACAGGAATCTGTGGGAACTCTGATTCAGTCAATGTTGAGGAGTGATAGGCCAGGGAGTTCCCATACGACAGAGCAACGGATGGCACAGGATGAAACTGAAGAGAATGTGCCACAGGAGAATGCTACAGAACTTTCTGAAGAATGCCCACAGGAAATGGAAAACAATAAATATGCCCTAAGTTTAGGAGAAAATGAGTTAGAGAAGAGTTGCTTGATTTAATAGACACAGGTAGACATATTAAGATCAATGAAAGAAATAGACCGCAGAAGGTCAATAAAACCCAGTCAGAGGTTTGATAAAACAAATGAACACAGTAATTAGGACTGTCCATACAGATCCATGCGATATAAAAGAAGTAAACAGAATATATCACTGTGCAGCTAAAATAATAACTGATAAAGTTCTACCACAAGAACACAGAGTAGTGAGGGAGAAGAAGGGGAGAAATCAAATACCATCATGGAAGTATCGAATAGAGAAAACTAAAAAGCAATTAGGACAAGAAGTGCCACTGATAGAAGAATACAGAAGAGGGAACAGAGCAACAAAAATAATGAGAAAGATAGATGTGATAAAAGCAATGCTCAGTATTAGAACAGATCAAGATCTATCATGCACTAGTGCAAATAATAAACTAAAAATCTTAGCACAGGTGGAAAAACTTAGAAGATACACAGAAAAATGTAAAGGAAAGGTACAAAATAAACAATTTATTGACGACCCAAAAAAGTTTTATAGAGAATTGGGAAACAAGGTAAAAGGAATTGAAAGACTGCCAAAAAAGAAGAGACAGATTTTGGAGAAGTATCCATGAAGGTCCTGTGGAACATAACAAAGATGCTAAATGGATAGAAGAAGTAAAAGAAAGAATAAGAAGTTTAAAGGTACAGGATATGAAATGGGATGAAGTAACAGCCAGAGAGACTGAAACAAAGTTAAGAAAAACCTCTAATTGGAAAGCCCCAGGCCCAGATGCAGTACCTTACTTTTGGCTAAAAGTACTAACATCTCTGCACAAAGATTTAGCCATGAGTAAGAACAATTTATATGTGCACCCTGAACAGACACCAGTCTGGCTAACAACAGGAAAAACAATGCTCATACTTAAGAGTGAACCTATAAGCTACCCTAAAAATTATAGACCAATAACTTGCCTTCCGACGATGTATAAACTATAAATGGGAATTCATGCAGACACAGTTTATAGTCGTTTAGAAGAAAACTCAATTATGGCAGTAAAACAAAAGGGCAATAAAAGAAAGTCATATGGAACAAAAGATCATTTGTTGTTAAATAAAGTCATAGTGGAGAACTGTAAAAAGGGGAAGAATATATGCATGGCGTGGACTGACTACAAAAAAGCATTTGATAGTATCCCACATTCATGGATAAAAGAGTGCCTAAAAATGTATAAGATACACCCTACACTGACTGACTACATTCAGTGACCATGAAACAGTGGCAGACCACTTTGCAATTAAGCCATGATAAAGGACAAATTATTATCCCAGGATAACAATTCAAAGGAGATATTCCAGGATGACTCTCTGTCACAGCTGCTATTCTGCCTTGCCCTTAACCCATTAAGCTGTCTATTTAACAGCTTAGGACATGGCTATAATTTGGCTCCTAGAAAACAACAAAGTGTAAAGACTTCTCATCTTCTCTTTGTCAATGATTTAAAACTGTATAGCACATCAGATGAGGAACTGAAAGCACAACTGCAAGTTGTCAAAGCTTTTTCATAGGTTCATAGGTAGGTACTAGGCTATCGGCCCAAGGGCCTACATAAGTCTAACCAACAAGGTTCCCTGGCTTACGCCACCCAAGAAAGTTATTTTCCTGTGCAACTGTCGAGCAGAGACACAGAAGTGATCCCCGGGGTGTATTTCCTATTTCCCATCCACTCATCAAGATTTTTCTTGTAGAGTGCTAATGAAGAACTTTGCTTGACATAGATGGGTAGCCTGTTCCAGAATATGGGAAGTCTCTGGGACAGGAATCTATCCCTCCAGCAAGTCATGTTTATTGTGGTGACAAGGTTTAGGTCCCTAGAGCGTGTAGCTCAGAGGGATTGGGATTTCTTTAGGTGTAGCATGTCCAACAGCTCTGGGTTTGACATAGCTGTATATGTTAGGCAGAGATCACCATGGAGTAGGTGATATGCTACGGAGTAAAGCTGGAGTTTTTTGAGGCAGTCAGTGTAGGGCATTTGTTTGAGGCCAGTAATCCTCTTTGTGAGGTACTTATGTGGCCTTTCCAGCTGCTGCAGATGTCTTGTGAGGTACATTCCAAAAGGGGCGATGTACTCTATAATGGGTCTAATGAGTGTCGAGTAGAGGGGAACAATGACCTCTTTTTTCCTGGATGAGAACCCTTTTATGATAAGGTGTGCCACATAGAAGGACTTCCTGACTACTGTGGCGATGTGACTATCAAAGGAGAGACTACTGTCCATCTGGGTCACAAGGTCTCTTATCACACATTCGGTGTTAAGTAGATTGCTGCCTATGTGGTAGTTCAGGGTTCAGATGATATAAGAATGTCCTTTGGTCTTGATAAATGTGCAAAAGCAACTTTTAAAGCAGGGAAAACTGCAGCACCAGGAAAATGTCAGTTTGGGACAAGAATGTGATATAAAAGAACTTGAGCAAGAGTGATTGTATAAATAACTGGGAACTGATAAAGGATCACCAATAAAACATGAACAAATGTGAATAAAACTTAGTAAAGAATACTTTAGAAGACTTAAATTAATCCTGAAAACAGCACTGACATCTAGGAACAAACTCCAAGCTATAAACCAATTTGCTCTTCCTGTCCTAACTTACAGTTTTGGAGTGACTGACTGGCCCCAAAATGTGTTGGATAGATTAGACAGGAAAACAAGAAGGATGCTTCATGCTCAACAAATGATTTATAAAAATCAGTGCATACCAAGATTATATATTCCCCATTATATTCCCCATTCCGAAGGAAGGATGGGCCTCCTTGAAATTTATTACATTGCTTTTTTTTCACTTGGAATAGCTTCTGTAGCTTACCCTGAACTAGCTTGAACTGTTTTTTAACTGTTTGCTGCATTATTTTAAAATCTGCACTTAAAGTTACATTTTAGTCGAATTTGATCGAAAGTTTGTTGTTTGTTTGTTTAATTTATCTGTGGAAGCTGCCCACTAAAGTGTGCTAGCCTGTGTAACTAATTTATCACTGTTCCTGCATTTTCTGTGTGTTTCTACCAAAAAAACAAAAAAATAATCCTTGTTTTCCCGCCTTCCTCGACTAGTTTAGACCAGTTTACAGGCATTGCTGTATTCTGGGCTGTGGTGTAGTTCCTGTGTTGTCCATTACCTTACTTGGATAGAAGGAAGTTTCTTTGCTCACCAGTGGGAGTGGGGAGCCTTGAGCAGCCTACCTGTCCCTGTAGGAAGTGACCTCAGCACAAGAAGCTGTAGTAATTGGTTGCTTTGGACCATTTCTAGCTCTTTTGTAGTTCACTGTTTAAAATTCGCGTTTGCACGGCTTTGCGCAGTTGTGCACATAGCGCAGCGCCGGTTAAACAAGGTTAAACTTTTTCTGGCTCCGCCAAGTCTGCTCTTCAAATTTTCCCTTAAGGAAGCTCTACTCTTAGTATAACCAGACTACTTACTATATTATAAGCCTAGCACTTGTTCTCAATACTTCTCTACTAAGTAAGCACTCTCGTACTAAGTAAAGCACTACATCTACTTACCACCACTGTGAATATCCACTTCCCTTAAAGGTACAGCACTCCCTTATACATTTCTAGCATGTCGAGTGGTAGATTACTGGCGTCGTCTACAGTTCAGCTGGTCAATCTGGATATCTTGAGACAATGCTACAATTGTCTCATGTACACAGACAACCCTCTCCTCCTCCCAACAAACACAAATACATGTGAGAGATGCAACTATATAGCCAAACTGGAGGCTGAACTCTCTCATCTCAGGGCTGGCATGACCAGACAGGAGGAGATGGCAACCACTCACACAACAATCCCAGTCCCACATAGACCTACCACAACTGCAAACCAAACACATAAAAACACAAAGACATACTAGGAGGCTCTAATAAAAAACTTACCAAAACAATAGAGGCTCCCAAAGCAGACACCCAAAAATCCACCACCTCAAAACAAAACACATGCAACACATGCTTCAATAAATCAGTGTGTCAACCAATCACAGCCCTTAAGGCCAAACACCTTGCCTGATACACTAGTAATAGGTGACTCTATAGTCAGACACACTGATGTCCCGCTGACCAGGCTGAACAAGGAGAAGGTGACTGTGAGCTGTCTATCGGGAGCTAGGATCCGCCACATAACACACGCACTCAAGTCACTCCAAAGCAAGTACAAATATGACTCCGTCATTGTCCATGCTGGTGTGAATGACCTGAGACGTACCTCCCTGGACTACATGAAAAGAGACATAGAGGAGCTCTCTGATTATGTAGCCCAGGCTGGTATGACCCTGACCCTGAGCAGCATCTTGCCCTCACCAAGAATGATACCACAATACAAAGACAAGATGATCAGCTTTAACAATTGGCTCAAGTACTGGTGTCATTCTAAGGGGATCCAATGTCTGTCTGCCTGGGATGACATGTTGGACAAGCCACGCTGCTTCGCAAGGGATGGCTTACACCTGTCACCACTGGGCTTCCGGATATTGGCTAAGGTTCTTGCCACCCCCATAGTGCCTTTTTTAGGCAAGGCTCAAAAGACAAACCCACCTCCTTAGAAAACAATAATGGAAAAAAAACTAAGGGTAATGCTGCTCAATGCCAGAAGTCTAAATCTCAAGATGCAGGCACTTGATGCACTCCTCAGCATGGAGAACATCGACGTCTGTGCAGTAACTGAAACCTGGTTCAAGGCTCCTGAGAGCACCCCAGCGTTACCAGGCTATACCTCGAATCATGCTTTTCGGCCCCAAAACCCGGGCCGAACCACAAAGGGAGGGGGAGTGTCCATATTCATCAAGGACACCCACACCTCCAGGTTAGTAGCAACACATGAAGCATCAGAGACCATACAGGTGCAACTAACCATAGGCAAAACTGCTATACAACTGGTAGCATGTTACAGACCACCCTCCCAATCTCAAGATCTCCACTCAGCCTTCCTGAAGACATTGGAGGATATGAATGTATCACAAAATACCATCATACTGGGAGACTTCAACTACCCAAACATAGATTGGGTACATTATTCTAGCCCTAATACCCTAGCCCAAAGGTTCCTGGAATTCATAAATTCAAATGCACTGGAACAATTAGTCACCTCTCCCACTAGGGAGATAATATACTAGACCTGATCATCACAAACATGGGGACAAAATGCTCCACACCGAAGTATACCCCTCACTAGTGAGATCTGACCACAAACTAATCACCCTGGATATACAAATCCCACCTCCACCCCCAGCACAAAAGACCACAGTGAAAAACTTCTCAAAAGCAGACTTCACTCTTCTTAAGACTGAGATGGTATCCTTTAAGCCCACTGTGCCAGTGGATACCACATCCCACAATGCCGAATCCTTCACAAATGCTTTCTATGGACATCTCCAAGAATGCATGGATCATGCAATCCCAAACAAATCCAAGTCCCTCTCCACCAAAGGTAAGCGTCCTGTCTGGTGGACCTCAGCCATAAACAAATTGTATAACAAAAGAAGGAAGCTACTGTACGTCAGAGCAAAATCCCATGAAGGGAAGACATCTCTGATCAACATTAGCAGAAAACCATGTTCTCTCATAAAAACATCCAAGGCCAACTATGAGAGAAAAATCGCTAAGGGCACTAAAGATAACCACAAAGCCTTCTTCAGCTATATTAGAAACCTGGGCGGAAACCCTCAGATATGCTCAGAGTTGGTTCACAACAATAAAAAATACACTGAACCCACAGATATTGCCAACATTCTGGCTGACAGGTTCAGTGCAAATTTCTCCCCTCCTTCACCCCAGTTGAATGTAATCTCCCTGTCATCTCTGATGTCCAAGTGAGAACCGCCCTAAACAAAGCAAAAAACACAGCATCAATGGGACCTGACGGTATCCCGGGTTGCGTGTTACGTGAACTCCAAGAGGAGCTAAACCCACACATAAAAATGCTATTTAACCTTAGCCTTACTTCGGGATATGTACCTGAACACTGGCGTACAGCAACAGTGGTCCCACTCCACAAGGGGGGGTGCCTCTAAAGACCATGGAAACTACCGCCCCATAAGCTTAACCAGCCTGGTCTGCAAAGCTATGGAAAGAATCATTATGGAACTCATAAACAGAGACATAGGGGACCTACAGACACTTGACCTCACCCAGTTCGGCTTTGTAAAGGGCAGATCCTGCCATTTAAACCTGGTTGACTTTTTCGAAACAGTCACTAGAGCCATTGACGAGGGCAAAGCAGTCCATACAGCATACCTGGACTTGGCTAAGGCCTTCGACACAATACCCCACTCAGGCATCATAGATAAGCTCAACAGCTTAAATGTAAACCCTTATGTCACTAGATGGGTTGCAAATTGGCTAAAGGACAGAACCCATAAAGTTAAAATTGCTGGAGCAATGTCAGACTCAAAGCCAGTCACAAGTGGTGTCCCACAGGGATCTGTCCTGGGACCCCTCTTGTTCGGCATTTATTTCTCAGATGTTAAAGCAAGCACGGGAGGGCTGTGGCTGACAAAGTTCGCAGATGACTGCAAACTAGGCGCCATAGTCGATGCACCAGCAGACACACACATCCTACAAAAAGGCCTCACAGAAATGGACATCTGGTGCCGGAGTCACGGCCTTAAACTAAATGCCAAAAAATGTATAGTCATCCCCTTTGGGAAAAACAAAGTACCCACAAATTATCACATAGACAGCAACCCACTGAGTACTGAAAAAGTAATCAGAGACCTAGGGACCCAAGTCGACAGCGACCTCTCATTTGATACCCACGTTGCCAAAGTGGTTAGAAAAACATTCTACCTTGCACACCTCATCATGAAGGGATTCACATCCAGATCCAAGGATGTCATTGTACCCCTATATTCCTCCCTCATCAGACCCATGATTGAGTACAATGCCCCATTTGGTATGTACCTCACCCAGCATTTGCAACAGCTGGAGAGACCACAAAAGTACCTCACCAAGAGGATCAAGGGTCTCCAACATATGTCTTATTCAGCCAGACTAAAGAAACTTCAGCTCTATTCAGTAGCATACCGCCTGCTCAGAGGTGATCTCTGCCTGACGTACAAGGCCATGTCCAATCAGGATCTGATGGACATGCTCCACCTCAAAAAATCCAAGTCCATCAGGACCATGAGAGCTAAAGACTTAAACCTCGGCACAAGTATGAATAAGACATGCTGGAGGGATAGATTCATAACCCAGAGGCTTCCCATGCTTTGGAACAAGATCCCAGTTTGTATTAGGCAGAGCCCCTCACTGACTCTCTTCAAGAGAAATCTTGATGAGTGGATGGGAGATCGTAAGTTTACCCCAGGGGTCACATCTGTGTCACTGCTAGACAGGGGCACAGTAAACTAATTCTATTATATAAGGGGACCTTCATTGTGTCACTACTAGATACAGTATTCTAAATTTATTCTGTACATTTTTGTACCATTTCATGGGGTGGCAAATGCCACATCACTATGGCTAGGCTTACAAATGCCCCAGGGCAGATAGCCTAGTACTATACTATGAAACTATGAAACTATAGATCTGCAATTGTGGGACTCCATACATATCTGCCGACCTCACAATTTATTTTTTATTTATTTATTTTCAGTTTGATTACCGGGCAAGTCTACTGGGCCAAGACATGCCCATTTTCAGTGGAGGCCCGGGGAGAAAAGCTCCATGAACAGTATAACACAATATAGGTTACAAAATGCAAATAAAGGTTGCAAAGTGAAATACCATACAGTATAGGTTGCAAAATAGAAAATAAAGGTTACAAAGTGAAATACAAGAGTAGGGTTCATACATTCGAGAGTTGCAGAGTGTAATATACATTATGAGACAGTTTAACAACTTGACGACAGAGTGTTTTTTTTTTTTTTTTGATGAAACAATGTTTACATGCTTGGAGTCATTTAAAGTCTGCTAGTTCTGGATCTTTTGAGAAATAAGAATAAGTATGAGAGTATAGTGGAGTGGGGGTAAGGGGAGCTTAGTGGGGAGTCCCTAGAATTTAAGTGGGGTGAAAGCAGGAGCATTTCCATTTGGAAGACAAGTGAAGAAAATGTTGAGTTTTGAAGGATTCAGTGTTGGGTATAGTCCTAAGTGAAGGAGGCAGAGAGTTCCATTTTTAAAAGTTGAGTTTTGAAGGATTCAGTGTTGGGTATAGTCCTAAGTGACGGAGGCAGAGGGTTCCATTTTGTACCTAGAGAAAAGGAGAGTAAAAGCTGGCCAGCGGGTCATTTGGGTTTAAGAATGGAGATTAGGTTTTGGTGTTCAGATCTCAGTGATCTGTTAGGGATGTATGGAGGAAGGATGTCCTTTAAGGCTGGGCATTTATCAGGGGAGAATATTAGTTTGTGAGCGGTGGTTAGTTGTAGATAGTCTAGGTGGTTAGGGAGTTCTAACCAGTTCAGAGAGTGAAGGCTGAGGCAGTGGTGAGCTGATGTTTTGGATTTGGTGACAAATTTAGAGATCTTATTATAGCAAGCTTCGAGCTTAGAGGTGTTGGTAACAGACAAATTGGTTAGAAGAGGGGCTCCATATAGAAGGAAAGGTAGGAGGTAGGTGGTTGCCAGGGTATGCCTAGTGGAGATGGAAAGAAAGTGATTGCTCCTATATAGCATGCCTAGCTTTTGGTGGGTTTTATTTATGCTTTGTTGTATGTGAAGATCAAATTTGAGGTGTTCATCTATAGTAATGCCAAGGAGTTTTGCAGAGGGGACCACTTCAATGGCAGTGTTAGCTTGGCTTAGGACATTGAAAGCGTTTTTGTCCAAACAGGAAACCTTGTAGGGGAGAAAAATTAGTATTTTGGATTTATTGGAGTTGAGAGAAAGGTGGTTTTGGTGCATCCAGTTCTCTGTAGTGGTAAAGGCTAATTGGGTTTTGGTCAGTAGTTCAGGAAAGTTTGGGGCAGAGCAGAACAAGGTAGAGTCATCAGCGTATTGGATGACTGTGGTGTCAGGGATGAAGATGTGAAGGTTATTTATAAAGATGTTGAAAAGCATGGGTCCAAGGATGGACCCCTGAGTAACGCCAGTAGGTGTAGGCAAGAAGGAAGAGAAGGAGTTCTTCCATTTGACTGCTTGAGATCTATCAGATAGGTAACTGGAGAACCAGGTAAGAGTATTTGGGGAGAGATTGAGATGAGCCAGATGATGAAGAAGGTGAGTGTGGGAGATGGTGTCAAAGGCTTTTGAAAGATCTAGCAGTACCGTGGATACAATGAGTCCAGAGGCTTGTGCTTGATTGACAGTTTCTAGGAAGGATAGTAGGGCAGTTATGGTACTGTGGCCAGGACAGAAGCCATGCTGGGTGGGTGTTAGGAGGTGATTTTGAATTAGATAAGGTAAAAGTTGGTGGTGGACACATTTTTCTAGAATTTTAGATATTGGAGAGAGTAGGGTGATGGGGCGGAAGTTAGAAATAGTGGTGTTTTTGCCTCCTTTGTGAAGAGATAGGATGTAGGCTGAACGCCAGAGTTTTGGTACGTATGACACATTTAAGGATCTATTAATCCGAATACTAATTGGGAGAGCGATACCTTCAGCTGCATGTTTGAGGAAGGAAGAGGGAATGTTGTCAGGGACATTAGAGCATGGCTTTAGCTTGGAGAGAAGCTGTTTTATAAAAGTGGTGGAAACAGGTTTGAGATGGAAATTGAGGGGATTGTTGTTTGGGTTGTTGGGTGAAGTGAAAAGGGTGACAAGACCCAAATCTAGTGAAACTTTTGAAACATGAGAAGAATAAATTTAAGATGACTTCTCTGCTTAATCTAGCAGAAGCATATCAGCATACCAGAAGTAGATAAAAATCAGGCAGCAACTGAATGTGCCAAAAAACAAAAGAAAGAATATAAAGTGAAGGACCAGATGAGAAGGCAAGAAATGTGGAAAATGCATAAATATACTTACAAGTATAGAAAACTTCTGGAAGAACCTTATGTTGATCAAGAACAAATGCAGGAATGGTTAAGGAGTGGCAAATTTAAACCAAGAGATGAAAGGGTATTATTGGCGGCTCAAGATAGTGGGCTACATACACACTGTTTACAAAGTCCATTGAACATGAGGGAGAAACAGGCAAATGTAGGTTTTGTAAAACCGAATTGGAAACAGACACACACCTTATTGCTGGCTGTGACATACTAATGGCAGAAGGACTGTATACTGAAAGGCATAATAATGTGGCAAGACTGTTGTACTAGGGATTGTTGAAACATCATGGTATTGAAGTGGCTGAAAAACACTGGAAACATGAGCCACAGAGAATAATAGAAAATGATGAAGTTTACATCACATGGGATCATCCATTACCAACAGTTCAAAAGATAGATGCTAAAAAACAGATATAGTGGTCCATGAAAAGAAGACAAAAGTAGCATTGATCACTGAAATCACCACACCCAGTGACTACAGTGTCTTGCTTACAGAGAGACCAAAGTCATAAAATATCAGGATCTGCAGACAGAAACAACAGCAATGTGGAAGAAAGATACCCAGACAGTTCCACTAGTAGTAGGAGCAATGGATCTTATAAAAAAG
This sequence comes from Protopterus annectens, assembly GCF_019279795.1. NCBI lineage: Eukaryota > Metazoa > Chordata > Ceratodontiformes > Protopteridae > Protopterus > Protopterus annectens. Next base: position 610,565,278 of record NC_056730.1, on the reverse strand, counting down.
AATCCACAATCATATTTAGATGTTACCAATACACGTAACCCCATATGAACTTCAGAAGGAGTCATTACTGGGTACAATGCAGGTGCTGCGAAGAGCACTTTTGTCTCACATCGAAGATTGAAACAATACTAATTTCATGACCTTTAATTGTACTTTGACTTAGGAATGGGGTCCATTCCAGACATGGTGTTAGAAACTGAAAAGACATGGAGAAATAAAAAAAGAATGGCAAAAAGTATTAGCCTTCAAGTAATCTCACTGCACGTTACCATAAAATTTAAGGTACAAAGAATTTTAAGGAATATATGTGTTAGAATTTAAAATATTGGCATCACTCAGTATGTAACAATGGAAACATAAAGGTTTGTGTAAATACTTTTGTAGACTGAAACCAAACGAGTCAAAGACTGACAAAAATTTTTCATGCAGCCAAATATCAGTATATAATGTATAATATGTTTAAAGCTGTGATTCAGCAAACTGTCAAAGCAATGGTGATGAGATGTGAGCAAACAGAGTTTTCTAAATCAAGTACAGATGCTCTCATAATGTCTAATCTAGCTCAAACAGAATTCAGACAATTAAATTAAATGTTTTTATGTTTTTTTTACACTCATCCAAGTCGAGATCTCACTACTACAATATCTGTGGTTGGCTACAGTTTAAAGACTATAAAATATGGTCTTTTCATACAACTTTCAAAATCTAGCACAAATAAACAAATGAAATGTTCTTGAAAAAATACCTAAACATGCATGATGGTCTGGTATTTTTCCAAAAGAAAGTACAAAACTAAAGTAGATTTTCCAACTGTCAGATAAAACGAATTGAGTAAAATGCATCTCGGGGCCCTTACTATTATGTAGTTCTAATGAACTGTGACAGGTGGAAACATCCACTGTGCAATAAAGCAAGGAGCTAAGCAAACAACAGAGAAAAACAACACAGGTAGGTCATCTTCCAAATCTTATTGTGTACATAGCATCTTATACATAATCATATCTGAATAAAGCAAACATCTAAAATTTAGTCACTGACTTTCTGTGCTTCCTTTCCTTTAAACTTCTTAGATGCCTTTTCCAGAAACAGCAGCCCGAAATGAGATGATGTAGAAGGTAAACAGTAATACTCCACCCCATGGTATGACTTGAACATTAGGAAAGCTGTATGATTCCAGCCCACCAAAAAGGGGTCTTCTGGTTCATGATAGGTCTTAATCACTTTTTGTGTTGACTGAAGTGTGTGCCTCAGCCTGTAAAAGTGCCAAGATTCTGCAAATGTCTCTCACACATTCAGTCATACATTCTTGGTCCAATGATGTTCTTAAAAGATGCTTTCTGGGTCCAATTATGTTTTTAAAAAACAGTGTAATATTTCAAACTCGCTGGCTCAAATCTGACTATTTAAGAGAAATAAACTTGGCTAGTATGAGATACACACACACACATGCGCAAACACACATACTCTAACAAATCATACACACACATAATTGTACACATATATGGAGTTACAAACACACACTATCCAAAGCAAACATCTAGCTAACTTCTAAATAAGATATTCCAATAAAGTGGGGAAGGCTGAAATTTGAAGAATAGTGTGAATTAACAGGTTCACATCTTATGCAAAACCTTATTCTTGTCTAAACAGCCTTCAAGGAACAAAGACTCTGATAAGTTGTATAAGTATTTACAACTGTTGAACCAAAGGTCTAATAGAGTTTTGAAGGTTAACAGATAACACCCTTACCTCATTTACATAACATTTTCTGTCATCGGGGAATCCACTAAAAACACATGCTAGAGCAATGTCGTACAATCATACATACCTGTCAATTACAAAGATATAAAACAGGAATCAAACTATTCAAATAATTTAATAGACTGTATTCTCATTATGTACAACATGTGGAAACAGCTGCAGTGGGCACTTATATGAAAGGCTGCTAAAAACAGGTCAGATTTAAAAATACTAGGCTGTACAGCCTGATAAAGAGTAGACTGAATGTGGCATATATGAGGCTTATCTGCCACTAAACTGTATGTTGCTGTCTTTGAAACACAGCGACCAAATGTAGGAAGTATACATTTAACCAACAGGCTGTGAAAACATAAAGTCGCATGCAAAATGGAAAACTGAAACAATTACTAGAACCATGGCAACTATGAAAGAGAACCAGGTGAAACACTGGCATCACTACTTTGTGTATTTGAGATGAACAGATGGAAGAAACATCATGAAATAAAAACTAACCATCTCAATATGTTTAGGGAATGCTGGGATTTCTAGATGGAACACTGCAGAATGTTCCTTAATGTTTTATTTATTTATTTAGCTAGTCACTTATTTATTCAAAACATTTCACATAACTGTGAATGCACACCTACCGTATACCATATTAGACAGATAAAACCTCTGTTTTATGTCCATGCTAAAAGAGAGAAACCCATAATGTCAGTACCTCTTCAAAAGTGTGCTACTACATCAAAATTCAATCTATGCAGAAGTCCTCTTCTGGGTTGCAGATCGATAAAACATCATTCTATATGGTGTCTGAAGCACATGTTTAACTAATCTGGCTTGCGACCCATTTTAAAAGACAACTATGCAACAATACAGTTTTGATACTGTAGACAATAACTTCTGTTCTTGGTAGTTCCACGCAGTTCTGAACATTTGCTTGCTGTGCTACAGTCAGTGAAGTATTCCACAGGCTGTTTCTTTCTACTGAAGATTGTGTTACAGTACAAATAATGCCACACACTGTATGCTTCTTATATATAAATTCCTATATGATCTCTCAGACGTAGTACTGTTGGCAGGTGTTGTACCAACAGCATTACATGTTCTTCACGTACACAGCACTTTTCCCAGCCACGTACTGACTTTCTCTTGTCTTCCAATATTTATTTTTGCCACACATTCAGAGCTGAATAAAACATCTCAGACTTTGATGTTGGTGGTAACTAAGGTGGATCTAAAATACCCCATGACAGGTATCCACAAAAGAGCACTGGAAGTTCCCTAGTTGTCTGAGCAAATTTCCATTAGTCAGTATGAATCCCAGTACTGGTCTTTCTTGAAAAGAAGCCACTGACCTAGTGGAACTAACAAAATCAACAAAGCATAAATAAAACAAATAAAATAAATGAATGCATATTTTTCATTTTTGCTTATTTTTTTGCCAGCTGGTTTTCTCTATAGCCATGGCACTGCAGTCATTATTTTTTCTTCATTATTATAATTGTAGGTGACAGTGCCCACCCCCCCTCCATTACAGAGTAAGGAACCAACCAACTATAAAGTACTGGTGGAATGAGGTAAACATACTCCTTATGATAACATTCCAGGAATACCATAAATTCTTTACCCATGACATGCAGAAAGGAAATACAAGGACTTCAGAGTCTAAAATCACCATATGATGCATATATTTTTCAACCACATGTCACCAGTGAGGTTAGTACCTCCGGGATTTATTAGAAGTCCCTTCCACCAAAGCTGCTACTACATGTTCAATTATCTGCTAGTGTGGTGTCATCCTTTCCCATAAAGCTGATAATCCAACTATGTTTACATTTATTGATAGATTAACTTCCAAAAATGACACTGTATTGCAGTACAATGGGAGTACTGTGCTCCTGGGTGTGCCGTCCTTCAGCTCAGGTAGATGTAAAAGACCTCACAGCACTTAACAAAATGTAGAAGTTCTCCGGTGCCCTGGCCAATTTCCCCTAATCAGTATGAACACCACCTTGGGCCTCCCCTGAAAAGAGGTCACAGACCTCATGGGATTTACCTGGTCAACAAAGTGTAAATAAATAAAAATAAAAATAGTAATCAGAAGCTGAAAAACTCTCTCTGATTTGGAAAAATCTGCAGTTACGCCAGAAGTTGATGAAAGTTCACTGAATGTGCAAAGGAAGAGTAACATCATCTACAACAGGAATCTCATTTAGCTGTCATCTCAGTATTTTTTTACATCTATGAAGGCATTCAGTACCTTTTTAGGAAAATTAACTACAAATGTAAAAAGTGGGTAAGTCAGTAAATAACTTTAACTCAAGAAGTCCGTACTCTGTATACTGAGAGATAAAGCACACCAAGGGCATTTCACAACATTTCATCTTTTTCCCTTGTCTAAAAATGTTATCCCATGTCCACAATAAAACACAGCTTTTCTGCAATACAGGCATCATGAACGTTTGTTTTCCTATAACAGACTCATCTGGTCAGCATCTATGAATGCCAGCAGTCAAGTCTGAAAAACACTGAATCCACAGTACAAACTCAGTTACCATGTCAACAGTAACTGGCAAAACATTAATAAAACAAAAAAACTTTACCATAGACATAGAGAACGTAGTAAATGTTTCTTCTGTCGGTTGGACATAGTGAGGCAGCATAACATGCTGTCCAAGACAGACTGTAATGGTTTTGTTTATCCAAATGTAAAAAAATATATATAAGAATAATAACAATAATATTAATGTTCTTGAAGTGATCACACTGAGCTACACGCTCTAGGGACCTAAACCTTGTCACCACAATAAACAGGACATGCTGGAGGGATAGATTCCTGTCCCAGATACTTCCCATACTCTGGAACAGGCTACCCATCTATGTCAAGCAAAGTTCTTCATTAGCACTCTTCAAGAAAAATCTTGATGAGTGGATGGGAAATAGGAAATACACCCCGGGGATCACTTCTGTGTCTCTGCTCGACAGTGGCACAGGAAAATAACTTTCATGGGTGGCGTAAGCCAGGGAACCTTGTTGGCTAGGCTTATGTAGGCCCTTGGGCCGATAGCCTAGTACCTACCTATGAACCTATGAATGTGGTGGCAGAGATTAGGACTGGGAAAAGTATAAAACTCTGCAAAACAAGACAGTAAGACCAAATGAATAATTAGTACAAGAGACCAAAAATACACTGTTCTATTACATTTTTATTATTATATAATTATCATTATTATTACACATAGTCTAATGTAAAACATATAACGTATACTAATAATAATTTAGTGCAGCAGTGTGTTTTTGGTCTCTGATCATTGGTATCAAGCATACCTGTCAACCTCTCAACCCAAAAAATCTGGACAAAGCCAGAAATTCCAGAAATTATGGAGGGACAAAGGCCTGAAAATAGGGACACATTTTGAATATTACTCCTATTAACACAGAAACTTGCTAGAATTACATCTTTTGCATTATTATGCATTTTTTGAAAGATATGAACTCTGAAACTCAAAAGCCTTTCATTACTTATTTAGTGACTTGAATACTCAATACGTAATTTGCTAGAAAACCACAAATTTTATGAAGAACAGACCAAAAATAAGAGGAAAAAATCTGGACATTCTGCAAAAACCTGGACAGTTGAGATGTATGATATCAAGTTAAATAGTACAAACATTAAACCAAATTAAAATTTACTGCAGTCACTATGTTTTTCAGCACAAAAAATCTACAAAATAAGTGTTTATATTATATTTATTTTACAAGCAGTTTAACAAAAAAAGATGTTTGCTCTGTTCTTTAACAAATGCAAACAACTTTAAAAGGAAGCATTATCTGAAACTGCATGCAATACTTCAGCATACACATATGTGTAAAATGACTTGTCCTTATGCCGAAAGAAATAAAAAGCTAGTTCTGCTTGTTTCTTAATACAAACATTTATTTATCGTTTAGCTGTTGACAAGCTGATTTTTTTAAATAAGCCCTTATTTTTGTAGACAGACAGAATATGAAAAAAAATACCACAAAAACAAATGTGAACAGATGTAAACAAGTTTGAAACAAAAGTAAATGGCAGGTTAGCATTGCTGAAAATAATGTTTACGTAACTTCCAACTAAACAAGGAAAAAAGAATATAATGGGTTCCACTGGGGTTGGATACTAGTTTAGTACTTAAACAGTAGAGCAGGCGCTATTCATAGCATCTTAGTTTTCCTGACTTAACTTGTACAATGTCGTCCCAACCCATGTGGTACAAATAAGAGTGATGTGCAGGTGTTGGATCCGATTCATTTATTACTACTGCTGAATTTATTTGTGCAATGCCCACAGCTGCTGTGATGTAAATAAATGATAAAGGTCATAATGACCCTACTACACTGACATGCACAGGTATACACATATGACACTACCGCACACTTACCCTACCTGCACCCTAACCCTAACTCACTTAACCCACCCCTAACCCTAAGGTCCGACAGTACCAGACACTTACCCTACCTGCACCCTATTCCTAACTTACTTAACCCACCCTAAAACATAAACCCGTCACTAACACACACTTACATTACCCAAACCCTAACTCCGACACTACCGCACACTCACCTTTCACACACCCTAACCCTAAATCCCTCACTATTGCACACTTACCTGTCCGCTCCCTAATCCTAAATCCCTCACTAGCGCATACTTACCAAGTCGCGCTTATACGTTCCCCTTGTCGGTCTTCCAGCTGTCGGGATTTCAGCATGTCGGTCAACTGCGTTGTCGGTCCTTTGGTAATTTGAAGAGGACCCATATATATATATATATATATATATATATATATATATATATATATATATATATATGTGTGTGTGTGTCTGATGTACATATTATATACATATATATATGTTTGAGGGTATGTGTATTTTATATATATATATATATATATATATATATATATATATATATATATATACATATCCACGCGCGCACCTGCGTGAGGGTCATCTTAATCTCATTGCATGTGTTTAATCGTTTTACTCTACTTTTCTTCCATTCTACAATTGAATTTGATCATTTGTGATCAGTGTTCTAACATGGCCAACAAATAAAAAAATAAATAAAGTACAAATGTGCCTTCCTTCAGCACGCTATGACCATAAGGCTATAAGTATTATTCTGAGGACAAACGTTTTTTTTTCGGCCACGGAACTTTACGCGAGGGAACGTTAGAAACCCTGGTACCGTTTTAACCTGGAAGTGTGAGTGTGTATGTATGGTGAAATTCTGTAGCACGAGCACCTCGGGGAATTTTACACAGTATATTATTTAACAGACGTACCAATGTGTGCATGTACTGACATATTCCTTTCTTCATTCATTTTTATTAACATGGATAGAACATTGACCACAAAATTAACACGGATTATTCAAGTACCATTGCAAGAACATTACTACTCTGCAGGTTTTGGATGACATTTCATCCCTCATTTAGCTACTAAACATAGACATATCAACTGCATTCCTTCTGCGGTATCAGTTCTACTCCTACGCGGCGATTTTATACTGGTACAGTAAGCACTTAAGGTGTGGCTGAAAAGGCCGAAGAGGCTAAGGAAGGTTCAGCTCACTAACTATTAAATATATAAATTCAAAATCAAGACACAACAGAAATAAGCTCCTACCTCCTGGACTGGTGGTCCTTACTGGATTTCTTCTATACTTGAAAACACTGCAAATCTGGAGGGAAATAATAAAAAGAAACAGTATTAGAAATATTATAGGAGTTATTGTTTGCTGTAAAGATAATCTGTAGTCGAAAACATGTGTACTTTCAAAGTTGTTTGGTGACTATGATGTGTATGAGAAAACATGCACGCTGCTTCTTTGCTTTTGTCTTATTAATTAGTTTCGCAATCTATATAGCAGCTGTTAGCGCTGCACGTGGGTATTGTTTCTGCTTTAGGGCGTGTAGCGCCTGATATAGTGGCTTACCACTATCCAATGGGAAGGACGACCACCAAGAGCACTGTCAGATCAGCCAATCAGCTGTTGCGCTGTACTCAGGAAGGTTTTTACTAGATAATGAGATGGACCTCTGCTAAAGGCGGAAATATCGGTGGATGGGAACGCAGCGCTTGTTAACCCCCCCCCCCCACCAAGGTACCTGATAAGCAGTATAATGCACCTGCGCTGCTCGCTCGCTATCCTTCAGCATCATACTTCCTAACCTCTCAGCTCAAGAAATCTGGACAAAGGCAAATATTATGGGGAGGAGTTGAAAGCTCAAAAATAAGGACGTATTTTACGTATCGCTCTTACAAACAAGTTATTAAAGTAATAGGTTTTCTCTTCGCATGCATTTTCTTGATTATATGAAGCCTGAAATCCAAATGTCTGCCATTATTTAGTGACTTCAGTCTTCAATGATTTCCAGAAAGCCACACATTTTTGTGAAGAAAGGATAAAAAGGGAGATACGATTATATATATTTTGCGAAAATCTGGACAGTTGAGAGCTGTACCATTTTGCCAGTGTGAGTTGTTTCCTAATACATTAATGGGAAAACGTGGTATGCAATCGAGTTGGAAAAAAAATGCGTTTAGAAGATCGTTTAGTCTAGCACGGACCATGCTCTTCGAAACAGACGGGCGTAAGCGTGCCCTTTTATATTTGTGAAGACAGCCAGTACTCACTTTTGTACAGTTAGAGTCTTGACAAATGACCCGTGGTACTCGCTGTAAGAGCAGTCACATCAGTGCATTATTTTCCCCAGATTTTAATCAGTGAAACATGTTTTAATTCAGAAAAATCCATTTTGATAAGGCCGTATGTAATCTGGAGGTGTTCTCTGATACAATTAAGGAAGCAAATGCGACTTGTGGACGAATAAACTCCATCAACTCTTTAACTAGGAGTCGGAAGAACACTGGAACATGTATGATTATATCATACACATTGCTCAAACTGGCCAAGAAACCACTAGTAAACGAGAAGCCAGAATAATCAGTTTAACAATGATTTTTGTTCACCGGCTGATCTAAGTTCCCTTTCTTGCTGGGCACCGTAGGGTCACAGTTGCTAGCTGGTGGTGGTGCATGTAAGGTATCTTGAGACAATAAATAAATCCGCAAATGCATAAAATATAGAATGCATGCTAACAATTTACTCGCTATCCATTGATAAACGTGAAAGATTATTTTCTAATATTTCCCTGTTTAAAATAAATAAACAGATGCCACAATAAAAAAAAAAACTACATATTTTACATATTCTGGCCGTATGCACAGCACAGGGAATAGCTAAATGCGTTGTGCTCAATGATTAGGTTTTAATGAACTGTTAGTATGCTACAATATAACAAATCAAATACGCAATTAATATTACAACAAAGTGGGAGAATGGCACAAAAACATTTTTGACTCAGTAAAATGTGAAAACGGAATCTCATAACACAAATTCAGGAACAGCAAGCTGTAAATGTTTTGCACTAATCAGAGATTTGGGTAACAT